>NW_026461618.1:0-75573 GCF_021730395.1 Mercenaria mercenaria | reverse complement strand
AGTATCTTCATTAGTTACGGAGATATACCCATTTTAATTTGAAATAAAGGGAGGTAATTTGACATAAAATCAGTCTATAGTTATCTACCCTGATTGTCTCAGTCCAGCTAATAACAATAATGAAATTTCAAATAAGTCCTAGAAGTACTTACTGATATAAATCCATTTTGATTACAATCAGGGGAGGTAATCAGATATAAAATAACTCTGGAACCTACGACTGGATCTGATTTGTCATGGAATCCAAGATTTATTGTTGTTGAAGATATTTTGGAAGTTTGTATCAAATAAAACCATAAATGAAGTCTCTATATGGCTGCAAAAGCCAAAATAGCCGATTTTGGACCTTAAAGGGGCCATAACTCTGAAACCCATGACGGAATCTGGCTAGTTCAAGAAAGGAAGAAAGATCTTGTGGTAATACAAGTTGTGTGCAAGTTTGGTTAAAATCAAATCATAAATGAAGCTGCTATTGTACAGACAAGGTCAAACTAGCTAATTTTGGCCCTTTCAGGGGCCATAACTCTGGACCCCATTATGGGATCTGGCTGGTTCAAGAAAGGAACCGAGATCTTATAGTGACACAAGTTTTATGCAAGTTTGATTAAATTCAAATCATAAACGAAGCTGCAATTGTGCAGACAAGGTCAAAATAGCTAATTCTGGCCCTTTCAGGGGCCATAACTCTGGAACCCATAATGGGATCTGGCCAGTTCAAGAAAGGAACCGTGATCTTGAGGTGATACAAGTTGTGTGCAAATTTGGTTAAAATAAAATCATAAATGAAACCACTATCGTGCAGACAAGAAATTGTTGACGCACGGACGGACGGACTGACGGACGGACGCACAGACGACGGACGACGGACGAAGGGTGATCACAAAAGCTCACCTTGTCACTATGTGACAGGTGAGCTAAAAACAATGAAATAAATCAATTAACTAGATATAATCTAACATAACTTCCTGGTTCTATAGAAAATTCAGCATAATCTTTATAACTATCTATTGGTGGGTCTGAATTTGGCAAAATTGTAAATGTTGTTTCTTTACCTAAATTAATTTCAATCTTTTTCTGAAAAACCAGTATTGTATTTTTAACCTCAGGTGTTATACCCTCAAGTCCGTTTGTGCGATCACTCCTCCAGCTAAAAAGAAAATCAAAACTTTCATAAAAGGAGCCTACGATAATATTCATTTCAATTATGTAATCCCCATCTTGTTGGATTTCAAATCTATATCCATTTTTTCTAATAAAACTTTTATAATCTGTAATCTTATAAGCTCGTATCACTGCGAAAAAAGGGTCAATATACGGGAGTATACGGTCCGGTATATTTCGAAAATACGGGAGTATACGGGAAGTATATTACAAATATACGGACCTAATATACGATCCCGTATTCGGAACATCTAGTATACGGGAAGTCCGTATATTTGTCATGCATATACGGGATCCCGTATACGCCGAATACACATATATGTATAGTTCCCGTATATATGAAATATACGAACTTTCAAACAGTTTCCATAGAAATGGTGTTTATTAGTGTCCTGCTTCAACATAAATTTTATTTTCATCTATTCGAAGGGTCTTGAGAATTTTTCTCCGTATACTTTCCGTATTTTAGAGTATACGGAACACGTATACGAGCCTGTATTTTCCGGATATACGTAGTATACGGATCCCGTATTTTTGTCATATACGGACTGTAATTGCGTCTAATATACGGGGCATATACGGAACTGTATTTTCTAATATACGGGCTTCGTATTTTTTCCGTTTACGCATGACAAACTAAGTATAAGGATCCGGAACTTTTGTCATATACGGGGAATATACGAACTGTACTTTTTGATATACGGGCTACGGACTTGTCCCGTATATGCATGGTATACGCAATATACGGATCCCGTACTTGTGTCATATACGGAATGTATTTGCATCTGATATACGGGGATATACGGACATGCAGTTTTTGATATACGGGCCAGGTTTTTTTCTCGTTTATGCAAGATATACATAGTATACAGATCCCATAGTTGTGTCACATTAATACTGAATTTGTTTTTCGAATTCGGGGAATTCACGGACCAGTATTTTTAAAAGATACGTTTAACAAACTTTTCCCGTATATGCAATATATGTAGTATACGAATCCCGTATTTTCCTTTGATGTAAACTGATTTCGTATATGGGCACACACTGAAAGATGACATAAAATGAAGGTTAAACATACCTACAGCAGAATACGGTATGTTAGAAAAAAAGCAAGAAAAAGAAAGGGTATGAGAAAAAATGTCATATTGTTATTAAATGGAGACATGTCAGGTTAAATAAACATTTTATTTAACCTTAAATACTTTAAAAACAGTTTTTCATACGATCATGAATTATTTTCATTTCTTGTCCAAAGAAAATAAGCAGAAAATGTGAGTAATCAATAACATCAAGCATTTCCTATTTTCATTTCCAATTGAAAAACTATCAATTCGCACATTTAATTCTGCGCCGTTGACACAACAAATCAGTTGAGTATCAATTCTTTTATTACTGCTTGTACATGTTTTCGTTATTCCCATGAATGTTGATTACTGCTATAGGCTTTTCGATTTGCCGTCTGCTAAGAAGAGCAGTACACCCCTTCTAATGTCTGAAGATGTATTCAAAACGAGCGCTTTAAAAAGACGCATGTTGCCTCTGTTGGAACTCGATATGTAAGCAGGTTACAAATAATGTACCCCATGGAAATATTCAGTTTCCTGATCTTAATAACTATAAGCTTTTATCTGTTGTTACGAATGTCACTGAGAACGAATGGCTCATCCGGGCTGTCTGTCAGCATCTGTTGATAAACTAGTATAAACTTCTCACATAAGTATATTCTCTATCGTGAAAATAAATCGTCGTCCCGTTTTGTGATTCCAGTTGGAGTTACCTCAAAAAACTCTTGTTTCACCCTGAAATAAAAATTGCACGCATTGAAAGTTATAAAAATGGACTGTTGCAATTCATAGATACTTAGATATTAAAATAAACATAATGCATCTCAGCTTTTAATTCAGTAGTCCAGTATTAAAGCATGAAAATAGAAAACTAACTGTAAATCGGGATTTAAAATTATCCAAATCTCATAGATTAAACTAACTGAAATATAATAAATGATATCAGAATATCAATATAATTTATATTATTTCGTATTGGAGTTGCCGAATATTCGATAATGATTGTGTAACAGTGTATACATGTCTAATCTGTGGTAAAATAAAAGAAATGGTACTAGTTTGATTGAGTATTTGAAGATCGAATTTACAGACATACTCGATTTCATTCCTAACAAAAGACCTCTTTGTTTTCAGAATGATTGGTTTTGCACGAGCGCATGTCTATCCGTTCACGTGAACAGGCCTAGAGTAACAGAAAAGCACATTTACATGCAAAGATAGACCTTCCCGCGAGATGTTTATTGTTCTCACAGTTTTTTTTTCTTTTCGAAATATATAGGCCCTAGGCAAACCGGTTTTAAAATTCCTTAATTAATATTCCTTAAATGCAAAGGATATACTTGATGATAAAAATTGACAAATGCCAGCTGTTATTTATGAATATAGAATAAAATATTGAAAGGAGGTTCGATTAAAAAACAGAATTATCAGTTCATCAAGGACATCTTTCAAGCTGAAATTTGGTCACATTATTAAAACTAAAATAGGAATATTTGTTTGTAAACTATTTAAAAATGCCATATATAGAAAATAACTCCGACCGCCGCGACAATAAAGAAGTTTACCGCTGTCGTTACCAATAACGCTATTGAGGGTTTAGTGTTCAATGCGCTTTAAATATACAAATTTCGTCGTAAAAAGTAATTAAAACATCTAATTCTCATGTCCGCAACATATAGTCTATCAGTATACGTAGCATTCCTAAGAAATATACCATTAATTTCCAGATATCTAAACATATATATTTTTGTTCTTGTCGGACGATCTGGAGGCCACTGCCTTTTATGTCTATTTTTGGTGCATTTTTAATTATTCGTTTAAAATTGCGTTATTTTTTATTTTAGTCCCAAGGTTGCATGCAGTTACATTAAAAATAAAATAATTTTATTTGTTTCAGATGTTTAATAACCCTTTAAATTTCATTGTGTATGACAATATTGCCTAGGGATAAGAAATATCCGGTCAGTGTTGTTTCATGCTAGGTCATAAAAAATATGTTACCCCACTTACTTTAAGTGATAGGTATTTTTACGGTTTTATAGTTTTTGCATTGTAATATATATATATTGGAGAGAATTTATACGAACTAAATCACCACCACAATATACCAGACCAATTACGGCAAAGCGCCTAGCAGTACAAACAAACACGCACATGACACAGCAATATATATATATATATATATCACTTTCTTCTGTCGTTATTTTTTTTCTCTCGGGGACTTAGTTTTTATGACTTTTACCCTTATGTCATCAATCTTATGACAGTAGGAAGAATCAGTACAAACTATTACCCAGCCTTACAATTAACAGTAATAAGTTATCGTAATGGACTTGTTAATAGAGTTGTATATACTCAGTGAATAGCGAACAGTAAAGATCCTGGCCCAAATTTCAACGATAAAAAAACTTAAGGTATCATTATTTCAACTGGGGATAGGGGAAGAGCAATGGTAAATAGAGCGAAATCTAATACGGTGACCCCCATCCCAATTTTTATTCTTTTTTTATTTTTGGAATCTATAGCGATTGAAATTATGTACACTTTTTCAAAAAATTTAAAAAACTATCGGGCAGTTTCTTAAATACAGGCGTCTTTACGCAAAATTTTGGGTGAAACTCGACGTCAGTTTTACGTGTTTTGCGTTCATAAATCGTTTCCCTCCAATGTGACGTCTAATTAAACTTGACAAATTATATATCATTGGAGAGATAATTTTAACACAACCTTGAAAATAAAGAATATTTGCCGTATTTTTGTTGTGTATAGAAACGCTACTAAGACAACCTGTTAAGAATATCATTATGCACACTGGTGACAAAAAAGACGTTTGCGGTCATATTTGAAGATTTACAGCTGCAAGATGCAGAATAACAGAGAACTGAAAAATACCAGTCAATCGGAAATATCTTCAACTTTAATTTGTGAAAATTTCATAATTGTCCGTTGAAAATTGGTCGGTGGCGCATATTTTAAATAACAGACTTAGCTGAGCAATTACTTATTTTGTGTACATGTATGGTCCCAGAAGTAAATGTTTGTGTTAAATGTATAATATGTAACGCTTTCTTAATATGAGATACCATATTCATATTAATAAATATTACTTTTATTTGACAATAATTAAAGTATTATATACATATTCGACTTGTTCCGCATTTCACTTTGATATTAATTTATACAAATAGTATAATATCAAGTACTTCGGACTGGCGTTTAGTGTAGTTTTACCTTCGCCCACACACCATCGGGTTTGACTGACGTGCTGAAACGGACGTCTAATAAACAATTTATATAGTAGATTAGTGCATATTTTTAACTTATTACAAGTCAATTATACTGTAGGAGGGCCTCCGTGGTTGACTTCAAATTATTTGCCCCTCACCGATGTAGGTTCGAGCCTTATTCGTGCCGTTGAATCAAGCTGACTTACGTAAGGACGGTGGTTCTACCACGTGCCAATCCGTAATGAAATCATTCGTTGAAAAGCAGCTGGGCTCTTCCTTCACAATCAAAGCTGGAAAGTAGCCATATGACCTGTATTGTGTCGGTTCGACGTTAAACCCAGCAAAACAACAACAACAACAAAACAATCATACTGTACGTATAACGCATGGTTTTTCGTGTTATAACATTTGTTTCTTCGTGTTATAACATCTGCAGAATCCTAAAGGGTTATTTGGTTACCGAGCCCGTTGAGCGAGGGTACTTAAATATCCTGAAGGATTCTAAGGTGTTATAACACGATGCGCTTACACTATTCTTGCAAAAAAATCGGAAAAAATGATTACATTATCTCTCAACGTCATTAAATTTTCATGAAATGCGCTGGAGTTGTTTTTTCATTTTCTTTTGAGTTATCCGTTTTGGGGCCGTATTTTTTCATCCTGACGTCATTTTCCTTTTAGTTATCCGTTTTGAGGCCGTATTACGTTCACGCTTTGTCACGGGGCACGCATATATAAAAATGGTGTTTAAACAGCGCGTGCGCGCAAGAATCTCTCTGTTAACACACGTTCTATCTCTTGTTCAAACTCCCACGAAAATTGACAGGAACAGCATTGCAATTTTATGCTCGAATGAAAGTTGCAATCCTTATACAATATAAATTTTCTCGATTAAAAACGTTGTTTTACGGGATTACATACGTAACGTGCAAAATACATAACCTAACTCAACGCAATTGAATGCCGTTATAACACTGCCACCTGTATAAAGTCAACATTATACAATTATCGACTTTTTCATAGGTTGATATCATGAAAAAGTGTTAAATATAACTCTTTTCGGGTTGATAAATCCTGATATCAACCTATGAAAAAGTCAGTAATTGGTTTATTACATGAATAAATGTATAGTCAGTCTTGTTATTACAATTGTATCTTTAACAAATAAATAAGGAATAAATTTAGACCAAATCAGGTTGATATTGGTTTTCCAAGCACCTACTTCGATCTATTTTTATTTTCGTACTATTTATAACCCAAGATAAGTTGATATGATATGTACTCATTACTTTTCGAACCGTTTTCAGCCAATCAGAGAAACAATAGAATACAGTCATGTAATAAACTAATGTATCATGTCCCGTAAATCTCATCTCATTCTCCGTAACTTGTGACATAGAGGTCCGTAGAAAGTGATTTTCACCTAAAAAAGATATTTAACTGAACAAACCTAACCATTATATTGTTAAACTTATTTCATAGGGAAATCGTGTTTGCAAATTTTTGTCGTTTGTAGTGATAACATACACCTCTCAGTGTTGTATTATCTATTATTCCGACAACATTATTTGCATTTCTAGAACATTATGGACGTATTTGTAGAATAGGATTGCCTGTGAATATTTATTCCGTGTGAATATTATTTGTTGTACTACTAGATTCAGTTTCGTTTTAGTCATAAAAAAATCCTTACTGTAAGATAACATATTTCATTTATTATACGGATAGTGCAATGCAAAGTCTAGGCCCTAAAGGCGGTCTTGCAGGGACAACGTTCGGCAGAGCGATATTCAGCGGGGCGATTTTTGTGGGGCGACATTCGGCAAGGCGTCGTTTTTCTTGGCCACATTTGTGGTTCAAAATGATTAATATTGGACTGAGGGGTAACTGCTTGAATATTGTAAAGTCAATGTATGACAATGTTAAGTCTAGGGTAAAATATATGGGGAAATTAAGTGAAAGTTTTGAATGTCAATTAGGTGTTAGACAAGGAAAATGTTTATCTCCCCTGCTTTTTTCGTTATTCTTAAATGATATAGAAGATATGTATATAGCAAATGGTATAGAAGGTATTGATGTTGACATGTTTAAAATGTTTCTTATATTGTATGCTGACGATACAGTATTGTTTGCAAATAACAAAGAGGAACTACAGCTAAGTTTAGATCTCCTATTTGATTATTGTAATAAATCGAAATTATCGGTAAATTCTAGTAAAACTAAAGTTATGATATTTAGAAAAGGAGGGCGCCTGTCAAATAATTTGAACTTTCATTATGGCAATAATAATTTAGAAATAGTTAATAGATTTGTTTATCTTGGCGTGGTTTTCACTACTGCTGGGGCATTCACTGAAGCACAAAATACATTAGCCGGTCAAGCGTTAAAAGCCATTTTCAAAATGAATAAATATTTATATAGGTTTACACATATATCTGTTAAACATAAACTAGAACTATTTGACAAACTTATTTTACCCATTTGTAATTACGGTAGTGAAGTATGGGGCTTCCATAATGGAAAAACTTTAGACAGAGTTGTCTTACAATTTTATAAAAGATTGTTAGGGGTAAAGAAGGGCACACAAAATGATTTTGTTTACGGGGAATTAGGTAGACTTCCATTACAAAATATAAGATTTCTAAATATATTAAAGTACTGGCTTAAGATATTGCATGCTGATGAAAACAAATATATTAAGAAGGTATTTAACATGATGTATGAAGATATTATCTTGTATCCAAATAAGAAAAATTGGTGTTCTTTATTAAGAGATTTATTGATCTCTTTGGGCTTTCATGATGCATGGTTTATTCAGTCTGTTGGCGATGAGAAAATGTTTCTAAATTTAATAAAACAGAAAATTACCGATCAATTCATTCTACATTGGCAAGCTCGTTTAAATGAATCTTCGAGAGCTCTGTGTTACAGAAATATTGCTGTGTTTAAATTTCAACCATACTTAGATATCTTAAATGTATCAAAATATCGTATAAATTTTTCACGTCTTCGATTATCTTCGCATAGACTTTGCACTGAAACTGGTAGGTGGAACCAACCAAATAGTACTCCGGTCAATGAACGAAAATGTATAATCTGTAACTCGTTATTGAATGTGTTTCATATAATGATCTAAGAAAAAAGTTTATCACAGGAGTATTTTGGAAAAGATCTTGTATGTAAAAATTTGTACAACTTATAAACTCAGAAGATGCCAAACTCGTAAAAAATCTCGCATGTTACATCGAAAAAGCTTTTCAAATAAGAGGTAGCTTACTATATTTACCATAGTGAATACATGTAGATAGTATTTTTATCATACAATTATTTCAAAAGTAATAAATTCCATCTTTGTATTTGTTGGGAATTTATTTACAGAATTGAGTATCAAGGTCGTATTAGAATGTAGTGCCACATCATCCAAACGGATTTGCAATCTGTCAACCTTGTCATTTCGTTTTTCGGACAAGATGGGCGGAACGATGGTACAGCTCTTGTTCAAATTTATTTGTCTGTTTGTGTTATAGGTTTGACATATTTCATCCAAGATATATATAATAGATCTTTCAATATTATTCTGAGAAAATCATTAAACGATATATTTTTATGATACAAAAACATTTGTTGTCTGAAAATATATTTTGGTTATATATTGATGGCGAATTTGAATCATATATCTTATTGTCAAATGTGTGTGCATGGCAGTTGCATGATGAAATACAGTTTAGTGTTATTAAAAATAAGAATTACTGATTAATCACACCACGATGCTAATTTGTACACCTTGATGGCCATCTTAACGGCCATATTGAATTTTTGGTACAACGTTGCACACCACTTTTCTTCCTTGTTCTTAAAATAAGCTTAAAAAGTTTTAGTTTGTAGCCTAAACAGTTGTTTATCCTAACTACATCTATATATCTACCAACATCATTATTCAAGATGCATACGTTATATCACTGTAAAGTATTAATATATTCTGCGATAGATATGTTAGTCTTAGTAGGTACATGTATCATTGTGTGTATCTTATTTCAAATTCGTATTGTATGACGTTGCTAATCTGTGCCACATGGGTCTAATGACCTTCTGGATTTAATAAATAAACTTTGAAACTTTGAACTTTTTGTTGGGGCAACGTTGAGCGCGGGGCCATAACGACGGCAGAAATCAGTCACATGAATATAAAATTGTCTTCGTTTTATTTACTCAATATAATCAATAACACTTTTTAGCCCAATAATTTAATATTAGATTGTTAAATGTATGTTAAACTATTTAAGAAGCAAAGGTTGCCTATAGTTTAGGTTCTTTTGTTTGTTTTTTTATTTTTTATTTCATTTAATTAATTTTTTTTTGCTCTTTGTCCGTATTTCAGGCAAAAGTGTGCATTTATTATCTGGCTTGCCGGCGAGTAGTCTAAACTGTCGCCAGAGGTCAAGAGAAACTAATGTTCAAATTTTTTTGTCATTGACTTAATTAGTTCAGTTGTATAGTTCAGTTACGATGTGTTGTATATAGAATATACAGAATACAAACATTCGGCGATAATGTTATATAAGAAAATCATGTAATTACTTTGACTTTCACGATCCATTTTAGAAGTTTATACTAGAACGTAAAGTAAATTATATTTCTGATTCTATAAAATTAAGTCTTAGTTATTGCCATGAACAAGATCACGTAAATTAGACAATGATTATAACCTCTATCTCCCATTCTGAGGAATCTTACATACTTTACTTATAATTATAGTTCAGAGATTCCGAAGATTATTTCTAACTTACAATGTATTCACTATAAGATAAAGAAAATAGTGTTAATATAACATATCAAACTTTCAATGTTCCAGATGTACTTAAGTTTTGAGTTTTGATGAATTTGCATCATTTATCCATTTTTAAACTTCACAGCAATTATAACAAAATAATGTTTTTGTCGTCAAAATTTAACAAAAACATAATTTTGTTTGACAATTAACCATATCTAAGGGAAATTTAAAAGTCTGATTTCTTACAAACTTCACAAATTCTAAAGCAAAATATTTGTTCTTATCAAATTGCAGTTTTGACGTACTATAAATAATGAAAAATAATCTATTAAATGTTTCCTGATTCACTGGTTTTGAAAGTTTCAAGAATGTGACAATATTCATAAATGTTAAATACAACTTAACGTAATCTTAAAGATATTAAACAGCGTATGAAAATCTGTTCACTGCGCATATAATTGGTAAAACACATTTTAAATGCTGTTACATGTTACATTCTTGTTTGTGTTTTAGCTCGATGAAGTAAAAGTAGATTAGATACTTGTAGAGTAAGTTGTGCAAGAAAAAATATTGTCGAAAAGTTGGCGCCTGTTATACTACAGGGTCTCGATAGTTTATTTCCATCTGTTGTTCATTAGTCTGAATACTGGCTCGACGTCTAAATTGCCATTTTACAGCAGAAATGATCTTTTTATTGAGATAAATGATAAGATCAGCAGCAGGACAAGGTCAGATGGTCTGACGGTCAGCTTAACCGGTTTATTATCGTTTCTAACCTCCTTTCTTGTATTTCAGACAATGTATTATAACCAATAACCATAACGGAAAAGTTATTGTCTTACATTTCCTGAATTCATTTAAAAGTGGGGACGTTTTTTTACATAATTACATAAACATAAACCGTAAATTCAATTATATCAACAATGAAAGAGACATGTTAATACATGGTTTTCTATTGTTGATATTTATTAGAAAATTGCAAAAAGAAACTAATTAGTACGTGTTATATTCTTACCATATTTTTGCAGAAGTACTGAAAATAGTGAATTTTGCGGGTAGCAGTACCTGACATACTGCTACAAACAAACGTAAATACATGCATTTCGCCAAGACAGGTAAAACTTCATGATTTTGTTAAAAAAAATCATAAAATATGGAACGAAGAATTGTTGTGTTTTTTTTAAACAAAGAAAATGATTTGATTATTTTTTTTATCAATCCTGATTGTAATTTGTAGAAGTATTCAAGTCCACTTAATTAATTCCATTAAAGTGCGCATATGGACATTTTTTAAGTA
Source organism: Mercenaria mercenaria (assembly GCF_021730395.1). Classification (NCBI taxonomy): domain Eukaryota; kingdom Metazoa; phylum Mollusca; class Bivalvia; order Venerida; family Veneridae; genus Mercenaria; species Mercenaria mercenaria. The sequence goes on along the minus strand of NW_026461618.1, from coordinate 64,053 downwards.
TGTATTTACTTAAATCCGTGATAATCTGTATCAGCTGTATTGTAATATTTCAAATCATAAAATGTTATTTCATTCATGTCAATGGAGAATTTTATACTTATGTAAACCTTAGATATATAAGCAATAGTTTAATTTTATTACAAATTTTGTTTCAAGTGTGTAGAATTCCAGGTTTTTACTATATTACAATATTTTTTACAACGCGAAAAGCATTTTCATATAATTATCTATTAGAAAAGAAAGTATGTTGTTAAGAAGATATATTGATTTAATGTTGTCGAAAGAAGTCTCTAATAAATAGATCTTAAGTTTTCCAATTTCCGTGCATTTGTGCGTAAATCGGGGGCCAAATTGGCATTATTTCACTCGTGGAATGAATTGTACATCAATTAGGACATTTTTCGCATGTTTTCGAGTTGTTTACTTGAAAACGAAAGTTGGGTGTTTATTCTGCGGACCGCTTTCTGAAATGCGGAAATATGAGGGTACTTGACTTCAGTTGGCTTGCATTTCACTGCATACTATTAAACACGCCTTTTCCTTTTCGTTTTCTTGAAGTAAATGTATGGATATCTTGTGGAAAATAAGCTACGACCGAGTGAAAATCTAGAAACTGTAACAAAATTGTTTTGAAGTAGCTGAATTAATATGAAACAAAGAAGAATTTCTTTTATTGGTATATAGCCTTTTGTATATCATGGGAATGGCTCAGTGATTTTCCCTTGAGTTATGGGCCTTAATTTGTGGCATATTATTATTTCTGCATGATAAGTCATGGGAGAAATATGTTTTTTTCTGTGTGTGAATAACAACACATTTTCATGTGTATGATTTTTATACTGATGTGTTTTAGCTCGACTGTGATGTAAGCTTTAAGCTTATTTGAATCACTCTCGAGTCCGCTTCCTGGATAAGCCAGTACTATTGTCATATGAGAAGCCATGGTCGTGACCCCAGTGGACCCCAGTAGGGCTCAAACCCATGACCCCTGAATTGAGCGGCCGACACCTTATCCAATAAACAACTGCTTCTCCATCAAGTGTATGGTGATACCACTGCATAACATTTACTCTAACCTTGGAATCCAGACTGACATATGTTTTACTTTTTTCTATCTTCAAATATCAGGAACTAAGTGAATGCATATTAATACAATTTAGCGCAATTTAGTGGGAGTGGAACTGCATAGATATTAGGTATGATTTCTCCTGTCAAAGCACGAACTATCAATGACCTCATAATTGGAAAAAAGTTTATTTCCTGCTCATAGTGATTGTTATAATACCTTTTAATTGACTATAGTTTCTACAGGCCGTCGTGGCAAGTAAAGAATAGTACGTATGTATGCCCTTGTTCCAAACGCCCTGTACTCTTATTTTATATTATTTAAGAAATGAATTTATTTTTTCAGAGATTATGCGAAATGAACGTAAGAATATGATTGACATATCAACAAATTGCGCTACTGATTTTCAAAACATTGTTCACTTGAAAGATACATGTTATATTTAACGTGTGTCAGTATGTATCAAACCTTTTCACGTATCTACATGACATTGTATAAATTCTATTATGAAACAAATCATGTTCGTTTTCATAAGAACGTAACAATATGGACTTCAAATCACAGTTATAAATTGCCGTTTTGCAGGCGCCTGTAGAAGGCTTCCATATTTGATCTATTATATATATAACGCTCTTCTAAATAATTCACGAGACGTGCACACCCTCACCGAGCTCTTATAATGATTATCAAAACGTAATAACGTAACGTCAGATCGTCCAACTATTTAGCGTGTGCAAAGTATAAGTCACTGTAGTGCTTCATCCGCTTTTATAATATACAAAAAGAAATAATAGAAGCGATGCAACATATATCACTAAATCTGTTATACGCCGCATAAGATTAATTCATAAAATCTCTGATATCAGCATTAGCCTGGAATAATTTGAAACATTTGCTTCTCATTTGGGCCCGCCTCGGCGGGACGGCGTTACGAAAGGAATCATATATGGAAATCTACGACAAAGTCCGAAAATCTCCGTTGTGGAGGAAAGAAACTTGATTATAAGGTTCCTTCCAAGGAACAAATTCTCTGCATTTTGACAAGCAGCTGAAATATGAAATAATTCTTTCAAGAATAACAAGTAAAATTTTGATGCAGAGCATCAAGTCGCCGGAGAGCTGTTGGCTAATATTTTGAACATTGGATTGGAAAACAGACTGAAAAAGCTATAACTGATATTGCGGTGCATTGCATGCCGTTGAAAGGCTGAAAAACGGCGTATCCTTGATGAAATATACTTTTACACCGTAACTTTCTTACCAGCTTAAACTTTTTTCTTTGTATATAAAACCCATGCGCCAGCATCCTCAAAAATAATAACGTAAATCTACGACGTCAAATATTTTTCACATTTTCAAACAATGAATGCAAAAGATTTCTTGTAAGCGAAACATTTCAACAAATTATATTATATATCTTTTAATGAAAGGCCCATATTCTGACAATAAATTAAAAAAGAATCACGAAATTCATAGACTGTTCTTACAGGTTAAGGTCAATAGTTTTGTCTCGTATAAAAACGACAACTTCAGGTCGTCTTTGCGTATCTTTATAGAACGTCATTTTTTCCTACACCTTATTTTATGAAATTTTTATCATAAATTAACGACAAAAATGAAAAGAAAACAGGGGTTTAAATAGTTCCTTGTGAAATGTCAGTCAGTTGTGGTCTGCTACCCTAAGAAAGCACATATTTGCTCTTGTCCGCAAAATAAACGCATACTTTCGGTTTTGATCTGCAGAACTTGCCATGTGGGGTTTATAAACATGAAAACCGTCTCATTTAATGCATTAGAGTAGTAAAAAAGTGATCAAGTAAAGCACGTGCTAGGAACAGGTCAAGACTCAGCCAATCATTGCTCGCAGTTAGGGATAAGTTCTTTACATATTTTTCCTATTTTCCTAAAAATGCTTTCTTTTGAAATAATAAAATTTTTATCCAGTTTTCAGCTCCTAATTCCTTTATGTAAGCATTTCAATAACTGCCTTATATTTCTTTTATTTACAATGTCAATTTTTCATTGTCACATTTTAATAACTTCTCTTTACCAGTGTCAAAATCCTATTTTTTTAAAGCGTATCAAATATAGTCGCCGGTTTTCTACCGGCGACTAATTATCTGTGTCTGGCCAGCTGAAATGCTTTAACGTCATCTCGAAGATCTATCTATCAGGAATACAATGTCTTTGCTGGAAAATCTACAATGCCTTACTGTGTCCACTCTGTCTCTCTGTCTCTGTCTCTCTCTCCGGTGGGGCTAAAACTCCAGAGCTCTCGATCAGGTGCAGAACACTCTGCCACTGAGCTATCATGGCAAAAGATTCCAATTTCAGTGAATTAATTTTGTCTAATGAAAGAGAGCCCGCTTCCGGTGCGGAAGGTCGCGGATTCGATCCCTGGTCAAGTACCAAGGATGTGAAAAACAGTTGATCCAATAATATGCTCAGCATTATTCGGATAGAACAGGCTCTTCGCTCAACTCACAATCTCGTATAAATGAGATCTGGAGACTGATGTCTAAATTGGTAGAGTGTGTTTCAGGATTCACCTTTAAATTAATTAGTGTAAAATAGTAATTTCAGATAAAGGATCCGATCTACTATTTTCATGCTGATTATATATTTAAAGGAAAGTGTTGTAATCCTCGAGCATCGACAAATATTTCTGGTAAAATCAAGCAAATCATTTTATCAGAAAATTACATTTGAACGAACTGTCTTCAAGTTTTACAAATTTACTATTTTCACGAATGTAAATCGACAACGGGCCGCATACCGGCAATCGTTACAAAGTTAGGCTTGTGATAAAAATACCATTATTTCATAGCCAGTCAGAAAGCGTTAATGCCAACACAGACTAAAGAAAATAAGAGAGTATTAATATATATGACATTAAGGACAGACGGGGTCAACTGACATTTTTTGGACAGTTTAAAAAATCAAATATAAAACCTTTTATTTGATGAATTTCCAGAATTAATTAACAGTAGATATTTGACATGCCAGGATATAAATTTAGTCGGGGTTTTTCTGTACCATTGCCTTACAATTGCGTCTTTGAAGGCTCTAGTGGAAGCGTTAATGGTAGTTATATTGCCTTGGTGTAATCGAAATTTTACGGGTGATTTCGAGTAAATATAACGGATTTGACTGGCTGTCTTAGTGAATAATTATTACTAATGTTCAAGTTGCAAACCTATTAATACTTGAAATAATAAAGTAGTCTGATTCGTTGGCAGAAAAATAAGGGAAGTTCAAGCTTTGATGTAGGCGGGGCCTAAGGATTTAGTTCTCATCATACACTTACATCTTACGGTACCTACTTTTTTAATGAGAAACTGAAGTGAGAAAAAAAAATCCTCGGATGAAAAAGTCATCAATCTTTGACACGTTGAACAACATACATCACTATGTATTTTTATAATATTGTGCCTCATATTGTCATGTATGCCATGAAATGAGAGAAAAAAGTATTGTAAGAATACATTTGTTTGGATATCTGCCTTGCCCTTTTCATTTGCTCCTCCATTAACCGTTTCTGTCTAGATTTCCTACGGACCAATATCATGACATTATTTACACCCGAAAAAAGGTCTTCGCAAATGACAATTTAGACTAACTCCTAGACCGTTGTATAATATTTTTCAAAACGTTTGTTTTTTAAAATTGTGAATATAGCCAGTCTAAAGCATATGTCTAATATCATATTACAATCCGGTCCTTGAGAAAATTTCTAAAATAGACTGGCATTTGTCACATTTACACAGAATCAAAGAAAAAATATAAAAAAAACTTAAATTTTATGACGAATTCTTTATCATCGTTCAAATGGCCAGTCTATCGCCGAATTTAACCCTATTCGAGATCTTTTAAAGGGCGCTGGTTGAAACAACTTTCACTGCTTCAATAATGGAAAACAGAAATATTTGACCACGTACAAGTAGAACAGTATTTCATAAGCTAGTCTGGTGTAGCGCTACACCCAAATTGTAGGAGGAGCTTCCTTAAAATACATGAATGCGAGTGAGGTCAAGAAACGGTCAGTTTGTTCCATCCAGGTGAATCACCTGACTGACCCTGATAAAAGATATTAGTAGAGTATTTGATCCCTGTTGAATCTTAGCTACACAAGTACATAAGGTCAGAGGAAGTATTATAAATTACTGCTAGAATTGAGTTGATTGAAGAAAACGGACGATAATAAGTACATTGTGTTATTCTAAAACTCATTGCGTAACAGTTGAATTCTAAACAGGTTCATTAAATCATTAGTGTTTTTAGTTTTAGTCTACAAAGAATCATTTTCAGGATTTTCTATACTGGAATATATTATGGATTTAATTTGTACTATTTGATTTAACTTGACCACATTTTGAAGTGTTAATATGTAAAACTTTACAGATAAGATATAAAAGACAGTGTATCAATAAGAATTTGTAGGGTTTCAAATGATATCAACGTCTGAAAAATGCACCAAAGTTTTACATGTAATCGTTTATTCAAGTCTTTTAATTCATGACTCATGTTTTGTGTTAAACATATTTCGGTGGTGCTGTATAATTTATGTAATTTCTGGATTTTATCTTTATTTACAGACACTGTTTCTTGTGCGTAAATATTTCTTTTGTGTACATGGATATATGTGACGCACCATGACATTTTGGGTCCAAATTCGGCGTTACGTCATTTGAGAAAACATCGATTAAAGTTACGTCACAAAAAAATGGTGGACGTTACCACGTGTTCGCGGAAATTAATGTATTATTATTTTCAATAATACTCTACCTTGCCACAAGAAATACATGAAGTGACATATTTCCGTATTTTGCAATTCCGTTTCTTTAAAAATTTTGATTGATTGATAATTTATCGCCCTTTGAATCGACACGCCATTTGTAAACATGGAAGGTCGCGGCGAAAATGAAACTACCAAAAACAGTTATTTGATGATTTATTTCGATTGTATAAAGAATGACAGTTAACGAATCTCAAGGTAAGTAAGTATTTAAGCGATATGTAGGGTTTAAAAATATTATTTGAGTTCATATCGACTGTTTTGTCCGATATCTTTTCGAAAAATAGCCCGGATTTGACAGTTTGGAGGTAGCCCAATTCACATTTTATTTACAAGTGGCACTATATTGTAGACTATATATTATTTACTAAATCTGCAATGAATTAAATTTTTTTAATCGGTTTTGACTCTTGTTCAGTAGAATCAGTATGCAAGACAATTAGATTCTGTGCAAGAAGACTTTGTGACTCTGGTGCCAGACAAAAACAAACAGTCAGTCATAATGTTTAGTTACATAATTAAAGCCCTGATCATTTTATATAGCCCTGCCATGAAAGTGACTGATCAGGAACAGTTGAAACACATCTATTGACAGTATTGTCAGCTTCAATTACTTATTTCTTACTTGTTATATGTCAAATCAGTCCAAACATAAATTTTCTACAAGGCATAAATATTGTTTTTACTTGGAATGAGACAGTTTTTTCCAAAGCTTTTCAAATTTTTGTTAGATTTGCATACTGTTAACTGGGCCATTATTTCTGGGTTCCTCACCATTTTGTACTGTTCTTGGCAAGTCACAGACAACCACTTTGTAAAATGAATTAACTTTTATTAGATACATTTTGTTTTGAAAGTCTTGCCAGGGATTCAAACCTATTACTCTTCTTATAGAAGTCTTTGTGCTCTATGTACTGAGCTAACTGCCCAAGGCATTTTTATCTTACATTTCAGCCTTTTTCAGTATTTTTTTCATTTTACAGATCAACCACTGAGGATTGTTTGGCTTGCTACAATGACCTTAAACAGTTAAAGGATTTTCCAGGAAGGTCTATACACCACAAGCTGAATTTTTTGGGGTTTAGTAAATTTCTTCTTACATTTTTAGTTACTATACAGCTATTCTAAGAAAGATAAAGACATTAAAGTAACATAAACATAAATGATCTATTTTATTCATAACATTTTAAGAGAAAAGATTTTAATTATAGACCCATTCAACAAATATGTGTTAGTATATTAAGAAGTGAATAAGTAATGATATATAATAATTAAATATATCATGTATGTATGTTTACATTAAGTATGGTTGCATGAACTGTATGTCTAGTCTGTCAGAATCTTAGCTAGCTTATGTATTCTTGAAAAGCTACATTTTCAGCTTGAATACTGTAAGATTCTTGGATGAGTTTATACTTATCAGTTCTGCTTTCATTCAGCTTTTAACAAAAAGACTCTCTTAAGCTTAAAAAGATGCTTTACAGTCTTATTTTCTGTAACCTTATACTAATCTTAAAATGAAGTTCTAATGTTTTTGAATTTTTGTTTTGCAGTGATAAAAGAACAATGAGTATGTGAATGGGAATGAAACAGAAGGAATTAATATGTTCTACTTATCATCCAGCTGAAAGCATGCCTATGGAATAGAGTGCATGTCATAAATACTGATATGAGCAAATAACTCCATATTGCACAAATAAGGTCATGTTTCCTGCCCTCATGACCAGAAAAAGTTAAACATTCTAATTCAAATTACAAATGTGTTTCAAGAAAAAGTATAACTTAGTCAACTGTGAGAAATATTAGGTGAAAGTATTTTATAAGTGTTTTGTTGCCATGACAGCTGTGAAGTGGTTTGAAAAGCACTATCTTAATTGTTCTAACAATACAGAATTTCACTTATGAATTTTCCAAAACTGCATGCATGAAATACTAAGACATGTCTGTTGAATGAATCCTAGTTGTTTCAAAACTACAACATGTGTGACATTTAAAGCACAACCTTTGGATGAAACATTTTTTACAATCAAAACTGCCTTGCCAGTGTGAGTGTAGGAAGGATTTTCCCAGAAATCGCCATGACAGAAAACTTCCAATATAGCAGAACATATTTGTTACTGGCTAAATATAATATACTTTATTTCAAGAATTAATCATGTAAATCCATGGTTATAATTGTGTTAAAAGATATTTTTACATGAACTTTGCAGAAATAGCTAATTTTTGTTGCAAAACAGTGTGAGTTGCCATGGTAACACAAATTTGACTTAAATTTAGATTTGTTTGATTATGTAGACATCATGTTTCTTGTTTATCTCTGCTAATCAGACTATGTTCTGCAAGAAAATATCTTCTATGTGTAATCATTGCATCAACAAAACATGTCATAACACAAATCTGCCATAAAATGGCAGAGTTGTAATGCAGGTAGGCATATCAGGAAAATATGTAGTTCTCAAAGTCAAATTATATTAAATGAAATATGTTTGTTTTTTTTATAAATGATCACAATTGACCATTTGTGGTGTAAAACAAATGTATACTGAACAGATGCTAAATGAATGTTCTGATTCTTTCTGGAAAATTTACAAAAATACTACTGTTTTAAGAAAATAGTGCATTGTTGCCATGGTAACATTAATTTGACTTTTAAATTATTTCAGATATCATCATATGTAAACAACATCTTTCTTTTTCATATGTTATATTTGTTAAGCTGTATTATGTTAGTGAATATTTTTTCATATGTAATAATTCATCAGCAAAGCACTATGTTATCAGACAAGTCTGCCTTAAAATGGCAGAGTTGTAACTGAGAGAGGTGTATCCGAAAATTTTGTATTTCTCAAAGAATTTTACATTAATTTCCATGGAATGATGTCTCTTACTTTTAAATAAGAAAACAGACAGCTTTTGATGTAAATATATGGAACAAACACTTCAAATATTCAAATAATTACAAAGAAATTGACAAAAATGTTAGTATTTTGTAAGAAAATACCACATTGTTGCCATGGTAATGTTAGTATTTTTGTAAGAAAATACCACATCGTTGCCATAGTAATGATTCACTGATCAGTATATCTGAGTCTTCTGAAATTTTAGCAAACTCACAGTTGATAATAACAGTCTAACAATTATATCTTCTTGCCTGATTTTCTTTCTTACTGTTTAATAGATAAGGTGTCTATAACAATAAGATTAATGTCCTAGTTTTTGGGATGTTGTCTAATTTGATATCAAATAAAGTCTGTATTTTGTTCAAAAGAATGCCATAAAACAGTTGTCTGTAAACTGTTTGCACACTAGAAAAAGTTAATTGTGTATTTATTCCACATTCTATGTAATTTATTGCTAGATTCATCAAGGGACTGTTAAAAAAGAGGTTATACAACAGTGTTGCTATAGAAACGATTTTTAGAACATAAATATTTTTATACTACATGAAAGAAAGAGACAAAAAGAAATACATTCCATTAATTGCATGTTGCTTTTGTTATTTTATCATGTATTTTATCTTGATATTATTTAAATATGGAGTCATTATTAAGATATACTGCCTCAATTTTGATACAGTTAGACAAAAACATGGTGTCCGAAAAGTGGTAATATCTCCATGACAACGGCTGATTTTTGTTGTCAAATTGGAGATTTTTACTCAGAACGGGTCAGTCTGTCAGATTAGTCCAAAACCCCATTTTTGACCAAAATTGCATTTGGACCCAAAATCTCATGCTCTGTCACATATGCTAAGAATTATGTTTCATGTATTAACGAGAGTTTCATTGTAAAGCTTACTAATCTGTCCATCCATAATCAAACGCTGTAGATAGAGCGCCTACTTCATCCGATTTATAATTACATTCCGAACATTTTCACGCGATTCGGGTTTTATCGTATGTTTAACATGGAAATATTGAACCGTCCAAATACAGGAAAAATACAGCTTTTTTGTACGTACGTGCATTCAATAGGTCATATATTGTAAGGATATTGTTTGTTGCAAATAAACGTAAAAGAATGGATAAATAAAATAGATATATGATAAATAGTTATACTCCAATTTGTCTGTGTACAAAAAATATTAATAATAATATTTTTGGTCGAAAAACTAGGTTAAACGAATACTAACATAAATTAGGCGAACACACAGGATAACGGGCGTAAACTATAATTTACTCCCTTGAACCCATGTTTACGTCCGATAAACCAGGTTTCTCGATTGAACTTAAACTTGGGTGTACATCGTAAACCTACACTTACAAGCATGAACTATGGTTTACGAAGTAATCCTACGTTTTTGCTCGAAAAAATAGGTTTCACCGCCGTTTGAATACATCTGCGGATGTCTCTAAATTGCTTTTTGTACTTTTAGCACGTGTAAAGGTTGAGTTCTGCTCAACCCGGGGCTAGAGGGCGTGGACGGTAGCATGCATTTTCACTACCGTCCATGAACAGGCTCAATCAAACCGAGCCTGCAACATTTTCGTTTTTGTCGTGTTGAGCGACCTGTGAAGTTTCCACTTTTCTCTATTTTACATGCTTTAACGTTCGAAAAACCTAGTTTATCTATCGTTAAACCTAGTTTTTCGACTGTGAAGCTGGGTTCATGTTATTATTTGACAATTTCCATACATGTCACGTCCGCAAACTATGGTTCACGATCATAAACAGGGGTTCATGTTTGTAAGCTAGTAAATATAGGTTCACGGCCGTAAATGATAGTTGATTTTTTAATTCTAATATATCGACCGTACACCATGGTTAACATTTGAAAAACTAGGATTCTCGAATAAACAATGAATTTCGTTCGTTATCCGATGTGGTTTGATTGGATTACGTTCTTAGAACCTGACTTTTTTGTAAGATTTTATTTTTTGCGGTTTCAGATTCCCAAGTGAGAATTATGTGCCGTTTGTATCAGTAATGAAGCAAACACAATATTTTTTCACCATCTATAGTCTGTAATATGTTTACACTACCTTCACAAGTTCAGCAAGATGGTTCATCACAACAATACCCTGTGCTCGCCTTAGTTTGATATGGAGAACCCATAATATCTAAGACTTTGCAAACATCTTTCCCGCACAGTTCTCATTCAGTACTTTGTGGTAGCCAGTCTTTCTGTACTTTCAGTACTTTGATTACTACTTTTTACGATGAAAATTGAAAAGCGTTTGTCACGCTTTTACTCCATGTAAACTGTCTCGATTATAAATATCTATATTTTGAAAGCATTATTCACTTCTTCAGCTATAGCCTATTGGTTACGACGACGGGAGAATGTCTTTATTGCCGCGGCGGTCCGGGGTTCGATTCCCGACGCGGTAATCTTTTTTTCTTGATTTGGAACTTTTAAAATATGTTAGAAACAAAAATTCATATTCTAATGTTCATAATATAATTAAACTTTAATTTGAAAGAAAGATTATTTTTTAGCCAAATCTGGAAGCATGCTGCTTTAAGAAATATACCATTAATTTCCAGAGATTAAAAAAAAATGTCGAACGATCTGGAGGCAAATGCCTTTAACGCCTGTTTTGGTATTCCTTTAATTTTTCGTTTGAATTTTTTTTTTCGTTTTAGTCCCAAGATTGCACACAGTTACATTTAACATAAAATAACCTAATTGTGCCAAATGTTTAATCGCACTTTAAATTTCATTGTGTATTACAATTAATGCCTAGTTATAAGCAATATCCGACCAGTGTTGTTTCAAGGTGGGTCATAAAAATATGCTAATACACTTAGTGATAGGCATTTTTATGGTTTTATGGTTTTTACGTTGTAAGTATGTATCACCTTCTACTGTCTTTGTATCGTCTTTTTTTTCTTTCTCTCGATAATTTAGTTTTTTATGATTTTTACATTTATTTCATTAATCTTATGACAGTAGGAAGAATCAGTACAAACTTGACAAATTTTATATCATTGGAGAGATATTTTTAACACAAACTAGAAAATAAAGAATTTCTGCTGTATTTTTGTCGTATATAAAAACGCTACTTAGAAAACCTTTAAAGTACGTCATTTTGCGCTCTGCTGAAAAAAAGACATTTGTGGTCATGGCTGCAAAATGGATAATAACAGAAAACTGAAAATATACCGGTCTTTCGGAAATATTATCAATTTAATTTGTGAAAATTTCGTAATAGTCCGTTGAAAATCGGTAGGTGGCGTATATTTGAAATAACAGACTTAGCTAAGCAATTACTTATATTTTGTACGTAGATATAATATGAGCCGCACAATGAGAAAACCAACATAGTGCGTTTGCGACCAGCCTGGATCCAGACTAGCCTGCGCATCCGCGCAGTCTGGTCAGGATCTATGATGTTCGCTTTCAAACCTTATTGCAATTAGGCAAACCGTTAGCGAACAGCATGGATCCCGACCAGTCTGCGCGGATGCTCAGGCTGGTCTGGATCCATGCTGGTTGCAAAGCCACTACGTTGGTTTTCTCATGGCGCGGCTCATATACCTAATATCATGTTTCATATATTAACAAGAAAGTAAACTTTTGTGTTAGATGTATAATATCTAACGATTTCTAAATATTTCATAATATGTTTTAAGATCGAATTTACAGACATACTCGATTTCCTTTCTAACAAATGACCTTTGTTTTCAGGATGATTGAATATGCACGTGCGCAGGTCTATCTGTGCACGTGAACAGGTCTGGCTAGAGTAACAGAAAACACGTTTACATGCACAGATCGAGCTTCCCGCGAGAAGTTTAATGTTCTTACAGTTGTTTTCAAAATATATAAACCCTTGGCAAACAAAAGATCTAGAGTAGGTGTGTATTTTTTCCATATTGAAAGAGAATCAAACTTAAAATTTTCTGAAATTTTATTATAACCAACCTTTTTTGTTATGATACTATGAAACAATAATACGCTTCACAACCGCTTAGATTTTAGTCTAGAAAAAGAGTTATTTTGTCAATTAGATTACCCATTTTCTAAAAATAAAAGATCGTAAATACTTACTTCATGAATGCTTTCCTGAGATTCCAGTTTTGATCAAATGAATGAATGTACGTGCCGCCTAATTCATTCGTATAGAAGTTAGCCTTGGCTACTTTGCTTCTACGAAATAAAAACTTTTTATCAGTAAATGTTTTTGTCTTTACAACTTTTTTTTCTCGTTTACCCACAATGGTATTTATGAAATATTTTTGCACGATATTTTCTTATATTTCAAACACTGGCAACATCAACTTTTAGTGACTGGAATTCTTGTCTACTAATAAATGAAAGAATGAATGAAATAATTGTTAAATGAATTATGCTTGAATGAATGAATGAATGAATGAATTCACCAATGAATGAAACTACTTAACGGCTATTCTGAATTTCCTTTTTCGTATTATAATTATATAATGTAGTAAACTGACATTTTTTTACTGACGCTAGCAATAAAAAAAATGGTATTTCGTCTGAAGTGTATCATTTGATCTACATTAAATATTTTCCTTTGAATTATCGACATAGTTAATAGGAAGCAACTCGTGTTTCCGATTAATTGAAATGTAATTCATGATCTGCCTTGTTACAAAAAGAATTCATATTGAGAAAAAAAATCTGTCAAATTCAGTTTATCAAACAATAAATCAAATAAGTACTTACCCGAGCCTTCATCTTCCTCTGCAGAATTTACGTAAATGTCAAGACATTTTTGCAATATACAGATTAGTGCGTGCGGTCACTTCAACCAGATGTTATCGCCTCGGGCTAGATGAACGCGCGCTGATTGGTCGATTCCATTAAACGGCAGAGGGTTATCTTAGGCCATGCCGATTATCTCATCAACTTAGTTAATATGCATACAATTATTATCAATTAATGTTGCAGTAAAACCGCAGAACTGATATGTACAGTTTATTTACGAAGAGATGGATGAATCAGTGCAAATACTTATATAGCATTTGATGAAAAGTCTATCTTAGACGATTGTGTTAATTTACGTAATATTTTTATCCTGAAAATATTGTTTTATCTTGTAGTATTTATATTTTGGTACGCTTATGACGGGTAATATGCCTTTTTATCTAAGATACTTTAAGCAAATTATTCCACTTTTTTACAACGAGTAAATATGATAACTTTTAATAAACAGACCATAAATATCACGATACGTTTGATCAAATAAGTGGTATTGGTAAGTTTGCATATAAAATTTGGGTATGATCAGAGGTAGGATTCGAACCCACTACCCTGATATTGGCAGCCAAACGCTTGTCCACCCAGCTACCTGCACAGGCAACAGTATATCAATTAAGAGTTATATATGTAATATTTATATCGCTATTTGTGATCGGACACTGAAAATCAATTTACGGAAATATACGAAATACCCATGAGTGCCAGGTCATTACCAACGGAAACTACAACCACGAGAAATAACTTGGAACAGTGTATACCACGGTAGCATAGAGGGGACATGTTCGCACTTGTTAGCTATCACGTTCGCTTGTGTTAGCTAACACGTTCGCACATGATAAATAAACACGTGATAAATAAAATGTTTCCTATGTCCACGCTATGCAACCGTAGTATACATAGAAGCATCTGCGGAATTATTTTGAAAATACGAAAAAATATTTCACTTAATAATTCATAAGAAACAGCAAGAATTAAACAAAGAAGTATAAAATACATTTTATACCTCTCTGAATAGAACTAAACTGAATGACTACGGTTAATTATGTGCTTTCTTAATAATCAAAATGCCATGTTATCTACCCGTTGGTTTAAAGGTCCGACCTACCCGGATGGGGCCTCAGTGGCCGAGTGGTTTAGATCGCTGACTTCAAACCACTTGCCCCTCACCGATGTGGGTCCGAGCCTCACTCGGGGTGTAGAATTCTCCATGTAAGGAAGTCATCAAGCTGGCTTACGGAACGTCGGTGAGCTACCCAGGCTACCCAGGTGCCAGTTCGTGATGAAATATTGCACGGAGGGGCACCTGGTGAATTCCTCTACCAACAAAGCTGGCAAGTCGCTATAGGAGTTGTATCGATGTTACATTAAATCCAACAAAATCACAAGAACGACCTAACCGGACGGTAGCAGACCAGGATCGAATTCAGCGGTCACTAACTCGGGAAATTCGAGTAAGAATAAAAAACTGCGAGTAGGAAAGTCATGGCACTAGAATATTTTTGCGATCACGCTCAAAAATCGAGGAATTCGCTCAAGCTGTCCCTTTTCTCTTAATAAACTCCTTTGATGTAGTTGATTTATTATATATTTTTTTTTGCGCCTGTAAAAATTTTACAATCGATTTTATAAGTAAGGTATCAACACACGTCTTTGGTGTTATATTCTACGGAAGGTCTTATGTATTTTTACTGAATAAAACAGGAATGGATTAGTTGATTTTTTTTCTATAATTATTTGCATTGTATACACGAGCGTTGGAAATGTGCAGCAGAAAGTGTAATTAATGCATGCACTTGAGTTTTACAATGGCGATGATCCACAAATGTGTTTGTCACTACAAATAAATAAGGATGAATTAATTATTTTTTTCTCAATCGGATATTTAGATTGAATGTAAAAATAATTCGGAAACGCGCAAGAAGAAATGATGGATTTATTCATGTGTTTGAGTTTATACCTGTTTTAGTCCGCAAAGGTTTTTATCAGTTCATGAAATATTAGTGTTATACATCTATTTCTTTCAATATTAGCATTCATTTTGCCTACATGTACACGTTCGAAAACATGCAAAACATTTGGCCTTTGAAATAGCCGGAGAATATAATTTTCACTATATATATTGATTGCATGGAATATCATTCATATTGATTTTTCATTAGTATCGACAAGGAAAGAAATTGATAGCTTAATCAATCCTAATTGCTTGTATTGAAAAATAGAATAAAAAAGAAACAGGAAAAAAACATGCAAGATACAAGAAGAAAGGATGAAGTACTCGAGGTCTTTGATTTTATATTTGAGATGGTCCGCTAATGTTTATTTTTCAATTTTGGACGCGCAAGGAGAAAGAATGAATTATTCCATGCCTTTGATTTTCCATTTGAATGTGTTTTACTACAAGAAATCCATCTTCTTCTATCAATAATAAAGGGCCTTGACTCCAGATTTTAGCTATTATGATCTTTCTTTAAAAATGAAAATTGGTCATATTATGAACATTAGAACAAATTATTCTTTCTACACTTTTTTATTAAAAAAAATGTTAAACAAATACAGATATTTATGACTTGGGAATCTAACCCGGATTGCCTAGGCAATATAAAGCCCCTAAATGTACGACCGTTTAAATAAAGCTTTATAATTAACGCAGTTTACCTTCGGTACCCAGTGACAAACGTTTTCAGTCTAATATAGATTATGAATGAAATATTTAGTAAAAAGCAACTTATTCTTATGCAAAAATCGGGATTGGATTCTTTGTCTGTATACACTGAATACACTGAATGTAGAAATTATGAAAACACGAAGGAATATACATTGTACATTGTACATTGTAGAAAGTTCGAAACGTGGAAGAAAGGATGAATTAATCAATGTTGTTGATTTTTATACGCCCGAAGGGTGCGTATAATGATATGACACCGGTGTCCGTCCGTCCGTCAGCTTTTCTGTAACCGCTCTGTAACTCTTCAACCCCTTCAAGGATTTCGAAGAAATCTTGACACAAATGTTCAGCATACCGAGACAGCGTTTTAAAGGCTCGCTTCAATATCAAGGTCACACATAGAGGTCAAAAGTTATATGACATTGTTTCGCGTCCGCTCTGTATTACTCTTGAACTGCTTGAAGGATTTAAAGAAACTTGACATAAATGTCCACAACATCGAGACGACGTGCGGAGCACGTATCGGATTGCTCGCTTCAAGACCAAGGTCACACTTATGCTTTAATAAAGGCAACTAACATACACATTTCATTTCAAAGTATATTTAGATTTTCAAAAGCTCTATCATAATGTATATAAAAACAGCAATGTATCTTTAACCCATGAATCTTTGCTGCAATTTTAACTTAAGAGTGACAGATATCACTAGCAAAACTTGGGAAATATACGTTCCGTATTTTCAAAATATACAAATTATTTAAATCCCGTATTTCCGGCATATACGGGAATATACGGAGTTGTTTACGAAGAATATGCGGGAAATATAAGTCCCTTATTTTCGAAATATACAAATTATTCATATCCCATATTTCCAGAATATACGGGAAATATACGGGGCTGTATTCGAAGAATATACGGGAAATATAAGTCCCGTATTTTTTTAAATATACAAATTATTCATATCCCGTATTTCCAGAATATACGGGAAATATACGGGAAATACACGTTCCGTATTTTCGTAATATACGTGTTAATTTATTCCCGTACAAGGAAATTATTTCAAAACCGGACCATCGGTTAAGGAGGAGATGTCGTTTGAAGATTTTTCTATTTTTAACCCTGGTGGCCATGTTTTAAGACGAATCGATATAGTTTGAACAATCTTGGTATAGGGTGACATAAGGATCATTTGTGTGAAATTATTTCAAGATCGGACCATCGGTTCAGGAGATGTCGTTTGAAGATTTTTCTGTGTTTTTCAAAGATACCTACCCGTTTGCACATGGGTACCGCCCTCGTTATGTCAATGAACATTTATAAAACTCCCCCCAGCGACTGCTTCCGCATACGGTACACTAAATGAAAGCAATTGAAGGTAATCACTTTGAGGATCTGGAAGTAAGAACTGGAAATGTGAAACCCGACCTTTAGTGGATCTATTTGATTAGAATGTTAACTTTAAAGATGTAAAGAAGTGAGAGTGGACCGTGTTAGCAGTATTGCACCAATATTTAAGATTCAAGATTTCAAGATTTTATTCTTAACTAGGCCCATGTGGGTATCAGCATTATAACAACGACACATTTAATAGAACAAAGACTAATACATAAAACAAACAGTAGTTCTACGATCATAATAGATCTGATACAAATATTTTGTAAGCTAAAAATAGAAGACGATGTACGTTTAGAATTAACCGGGTTTAAAAACAGTGTTTTAACTGGCCAGCAAATAACTGCCAGTGACAAAAGCCTAGATCCCTACCTAAACATTTGAAGTATTTTCTGCACAAACAATGCTAACTTAAAGTAAAATTTTAAAATAGTTTACAAACTCAAAGGTTGTTTAAAATATTATGTAACACGAACATTTTCTGGAAATTTGCAAAATTCCATTCCAATATTCAATAAACTTGGTCCCTCAACCTCTGTTTTACAATATTGCGGAAATACACTGGTGAAAGAACTAACTGATTCAACCAGTATTCAGCAAATCCAAGTTGTTCTAAAGATTCTTTTACATGAAATCAAAGAACAATAATTTACATTTTGCTGATGGAGTCTAACATGAACCTGTAAAGTATACAGTTTATCTTTTCTTGTTTACCATTAATAATTATACACCAGTAGTTCAATATTCTATTTCTAATTATAACATACTGTAAACCTAGAAATGTTCGCGGATACTATAATATATTTCGCGTTTTTCAAAACATGAACATTTTCGCGGATACAAATCTTCGCGGAATCATATACATCGCGAATCCCGCGAATATGAAGTCGCAAGTGAACATATTTAGTATTATAAGGTAAGTATCACTGCATAGTTGCATTTATAGAATTCTCGAACACATTCAGTTTTATTGTATCCTTCAGTTATAAATGCACCCTAATCCTTTTCATCCATATCAACGGTTATTCACACCTCCAATTATTGACAGTCAGTAAATTGCTGTTATTACACTGTCATTTGTTTGCCATTTAAATAGGCGATTAATCCACACTTTGCAGAAATAGACACAATAGTTTACTTACAAATAATATATCATATTGGCTGCCTACTGCAAATTGCATGTTTATGTCGTTCGATAGATGCATATTGTTTTTGTTTTTATCCCCTGTTTGTCTTACGGATCGATATTGAAAATGCTATTGCTTCATATATAAGTAAATTGTAAATCAATTGAAATAATGTGGATTTGTGCACTCATGTTATACAATTACTGCGCTATAATATGAATTATTAATATCCAGGTATGTGTAAGCACAAAACCATTTTATAGCGATCTATATAAGCTGAAGGTTTACAGTATATTGGTAATACACCAAGCTCACCAAAAACCATGACATTTTCTAACCTTCAGTTATATTTTTTTTTAAATTTAAGGTGGAAACTTTTAACAATGCTACATCACCACAACCCCATTACTCTGATCCATATAATAATATTGGTTGAACCACAGACTCAAATAAATGTAACTGTAACTCAATACTAAGCTGCAACTTCCTACATTTTTTTCAACAGAGCATACGATGATAGCTTTTCTAGCTTGGTAAACCAAATACATTTTAGTTTTATTGAAGTTACCATTGTAGTTATATTTAATTCCTAGATAACTGAAGTCATCTACTACTTCAAGTGCCGCATTATTAAAATAAAAGGTAGGCTTATTTCGCATTTTCCACGTGAAAAAATAACAACCTTAGTTTTATTGCAAGTTTCCAAATATCACAATATTCTGACCTAACATTTAATGCAGTTTGTAAATCATTTTGAGATTCTGCAAATAACACTGTATCATCTGCATAAAGTAACAAAAATAACTTGAAAAACATTTCTGAAATATCATCATTTAGCAGGTCCTTTACATTGTTTGATAATTCCACTAGTCCTGAACAAAACTTAGACATATATGAGATTAATCCGAAAACAGAAAATAAGATTGTTGATGAATTTTCACCTTGTCGTACTCCAGTTGAGCTAATAAAGAAATTTGATAGACCTTGGCTTCTCTTTACACAAGATTTGGCTTTATCGTGTATTGCATATATTATAGCCTTAAAGACTTTCCCATCGATGTTATGCTTTAGCAATTTATTCCATAACCACATATGATCGACAGAATCAAATGCTTTCTTGTAATCTACAAAGGCACAATATAAGAGCAGATTGGTTTGTTTATATTTTAACTTACTTCCCTTAGATTCATAATAACCATTTAGCAACAGACGATAAGACAGGTAAGATGATATGTTGTTAAAGTTTAAGTATCAGACAAGCTGTATAATAACTTTGAAATAATGTACAAATTGTTACCCAGAACAAGCATAGGGTGGACCCAGTTCACCTTAGTTTCTCGTCGTTTTCTTTTTTTCATTTCCCACCATTCAAGCTCTGATTTTCAACATTTTGATGATAAGCAAATTCCTCGAGGCTTGAATTGTTCGAAAACCTACAAATCTACTAAACTTCATGTCCTCTTTACCTATCTTAATAGAACATCACTTCCAACACCTTTTTTTCATGAAAGTTCTATCATAAGTTAAAGTAACGATGAAAATAAAGAGGGAGTGGAATAGTTCCTAGTAAAATGCAAGTTACTTGAGGTCGGCTTCCCTAAAATGGCGCATATATGCTCCTGTCCGCACAATAAACCCCTACTTTCGGTTTCGATCTGCAAAACTTGCAATGTGGAGTGTATAAACATAAACCATCTCATTTCATGCATAATGTATTCTAGCAGTAAAAGGTGTGATTTAAGCACTTATTCTATAAGAATATTTGCAGAAAAAAAATGGGGAAAATTTAAGGATTCTTTCGACTACTCAAGCGAAGCACATGGGTCAATTGCAATAAAATATTTGACAAAAATCTAAAGAGCTATAAAAATAAATAGATCAGCAACTTGAAAGGCATATAAAGCAAATCTCGCCAAAAAAAACCGTGACAAATGAATGAGATCTCGTTCACCGGAAGTGACGCGTTCTCTACGCGCCATTTTATATGCGAAAGCAATTATTCATGGGTAAATGAATTATCACCGTATGACCACGCTTCTTTTGATAGTAAGAAACGTGTACTTTGTGTCTAGACTATTTCACATTAAACTAATGTTGTTTTAGAAGCCAACATGTATTTTAAATGTAGTTTTAAAAGTACAGAGTGTAACTCCATGCTCGCCGATGTTTGTTTTTGATAACGCCGGTTCACGCTCTGACACGAGATCACGCGAGATTATAGCCAGTTGCCATTCTGTGTATTTTATACTTCTTTGAAAAATCATAGAATTTCTGAACAAACTTAATTTTTTTTTGTAAACATTTTGTATCCCGTAACAACTTAAATAGCAAGACAAAACGTACGGAAGTCGCAATACTCAATTGAAAATACACATAAGAATGTGTCTATGTAGATGGATCTTGATAGCGAATTTGAAGAAATTATGTGAGAAGTTTTTCTTCGGATAGGCTGCTTCCAGTAGCTGGAGGGTAAAAAAGACCAAAGTTTTATCTTTATCTTTGCTGGTCATTGCATATTATCGCTAAATTTTAGAAAAGGGGTATGCGTCAATGTAATGCTCATTCAATAATGAGGACGGTATCCGCTGGATTGACAGAAACAACGAGGATAGTACCATGGTAAATCGTCAGAGGTATCTTTTTTTCTGTCTGCGAAAAAATCGATCTAATTTTACTGTGCTTCCAGTTTTTGTGAAATGAATGCAATGCCTAATACAAAGAATGACTGCTTTTCATTATCCTAACAAAAATTTCCTAATATAATTCGTAATAATACCATTAATCGTGAAAATATATATTATCGCCTTAAGATATCTTCATTTTCGCGACAAAAACGTACTTTTTCACAGTTATTCAGATCATATTAGATAGATATTTGACATGGATATAGTTATGGTATGATCTAAGACATTCAATACTAAAACTTTTCAGATCTTCAGTAAAATACGGAATAATTACCTATTATAGGTGTGAATTTCCTGTTCACCAACAAGTGCATAAATCACACGAGGGCGGTATCGCTCACACGAGTAGGTACCCGAATAACCAGTGTGAAAAATCATGCCAAAATCTTGCTACGAAATTATTGTTTGCGAGCGGAATGACTTAGTAGTGTGTAGCAACTGGTCCATAGATTTTTTTTTAAACTAAAGTTATCATATAAATTTATTTTACTGTAAAATGAGCGAAAAGGATCGGAGGTCTCCGACTTCGTTTTCGCTATATTATCTTAAGGACGCTCGCTACAGTTTCGTAATTTTTTTCTCAATAATAGATTTTGATGAAATGTTTTGTATTAAAAGATCATGTTATGATGTATTGAAAAATGAAATAAAAATACTACGTCACCAGCTTTGTTTCAATTTAATTTGCCCCTAGATATGGTGCTATTTTAAACATTTTTCAAAATTTCTGTAATCCTAAAATATATTTCAGTAAAGTACAATAATCGGCATAAATTTGATTATCTAAGCATTTTTATAACGGAAAACAATATATCTATTTGAAACATGCTCAGAGAAATCAAAAGAACATGATTTTGTAAAGAAAGGAATACTTGTTCAGCAGACCCAAGGGCTATTTTTGCATATTTTTGTCAGTTTTAAGTTGGTACTTCTGCTATTTTATCGAGTTTCACATAATAGAATTTAATCAAACTCTGCACATACCTTTGTTATGTCTACTTAATCTAAAACAAAAAGAAAATTGATAGGTCACCATATTAGATTTCGCTTAAATTAAATTACAACGAGGTGGGGTGTGGCGGGCATTTATACAACGCAGGTTGGTACGAAATACTCTTTCAGTGTTTGAGCAAATGACTTAGAAATATATATATATAATAATCAAACGGCAGATTTCTTAATAAGCAGATTTTAAGGTATTTCTGAAGCATTTTGATGGCATAGAACGATGAAAGTTTCCGCCTTTTTTTTAAACAAAACCTATAGTTTACGAATGTACGGTACGGGTACGGTACGGGATTAGAAACAGCTGTGACTCAATGTAGAGTTGGAGCGCTGGTATAAATAACAGACTCCAGTATATGTCGGATTGAAGCAATTTGAACTAAAAGTACTTTAAATGTATACATTTTGTAACCATGGTGATACTTACCATAATCTTTAGTCATTATATTATACATTTTGTACATTAAATGCATGCGAACATACAATAATTTGCGAATTTTTGCCGTACGCGACATTAGATAATCACTTCCGGGCATGCGCAGAAGACCGCACCAACACTACAGTGAGCTACATCGATTACAAATTGGTACGGTGTTGGGGTAAATATCGACCCGTCCGGAAAAACTGTAGCGAGTGCCTTTAATTTTTTCCCTACCCCCATTTTCATGCGCAAAAATTTGGGCATCAAAATTTCACACAAAAAAAACTGTTTGTATTTTAGGGAAAAATAAGTTAATCCCAAAAAAAGTTTACTACAACATAAATTCCATTTTAAGCGTATTCTAATTTTGTATTCTTTCCGATTTTTATTGTCACACTTGTATACATGAATGCATGTTACGTACAAAAAAGCGTAATGGAAAAAAAAGATACTTTTTATTAAACATTTGAGCCGCACCATGAGAAAACCAACATCCGCGCAGTCTGGTCAGGATCCAAGCTGTTCGCTAACGGTTTCTTTAATTGCAATAGGCTTTGAAAGCGAACAGGCTGGATCCATGCTGGTAGCAAACGCATTGTTGGTTTTCTCATGGCGCGGCTCATTTTACTGCTCGTTCTCTCCTCCATAGCTTTTTTTTTATTTGAATTTTCTGAAACTGTTCCTGAAATGTTTTTGAACAGAATAAGATTATAAAATTCCTTGACTATCGAGTCCATTTTCATGCTACAATGCTATGAAAGTTGGAAATTTAAATACAATTTCCCCCGGAATCTGGAGATGTTAGTTCAAGCCCGACTAGCTACAGCGTTCCATGAAGTGAGAAAGTTGTCTTTTTTATGGAGAGTGTCTACTGGTTAGAAACTATAAAGACAGGCTGTGTAAATTTAAGGTTCTTGAGAAACGGCGTAAACCCAACACAAATAATAGTTATCAATTGCATAAGTGCAATAACTTATTTATTTCATGCCCGTACACATTTAACGTCTATCGTTAACTTCATTTCGTTTTGATTGTGCATAGTTCGACCAACATAATAGTTAGAATTAGCCGGAAATTATTGTTGTTTATTTTTTGGTTTTACGCCCGTTACTTACAACTGTCCCATTGAAAAATATTAGTCACGGATAGAGTGACTGTACCGGACACTTTAAAAGTTACTTCAAAATAACCATTAAACCAATCAAAATATGAACTTCTATCATTAATTGTAAAGTGATACCCACTTTTTTGCTGTTGAACATTATTTCCCAAGACAGAAATTAAAGGTGTACCTAATTGAATAGGGGTTAGTTCGTATCTTTCACAATACTGTTTGATTCTAAACATGTATATTATATATTAATTTATTTTTTATAAATTAATCTGTTAATACGTTTATGCTGAGCTGAAGCCCCAGATCCTGACAATTATTTATTTAATCTTATATCAATATCCTCCTCCTCATTATTTGAATTTGTTTTTTGTAATTCCTTGACAATTAAATTACCAACAGAACAGCAGGTTTTTTGAAACTTTTAATTTTTTTCTGTAATTTTATTAGCAGCTAAATTCCCGACTTCCGTTCCAATCCTACGGGTTCCACTTTCAAGTGCAGATTTTCCTGCAATTTCCAGAGCTTTTTTTCCAGCACTTGAAAACAATTTTGTTAAAGTGTCAAAAATACCTGTACCAGAGATGGAATCTTCAGAGACTTCCACCCTAGTTTGAACATCAACATAAATAAATATTCCTTTTTTTTTGTCATGAACTTTCTTATACATTATATATTTATATTTCTTTTAAAATTAGTGTAAAACTTGTTTCAACCCCATTAAAATTAATTATTCTACCAAATACATCTGTACTATATATTCTAATTGAATTTATAACATTCTTATTAATTTCAGAATATCCAACTCTTTGTGGTTCTTTTGTAAATGGATAAGCTCTTGTTAAATCTGAAGTACTTAAAGCATAGATAATATCACTAAAATTACCATCAACAAGAGAATTATCAATAAGATCACAATGAATGTAAATTGTATCCACAGAGTTAGTTATATTTGGTGTTGTAGTTCCCCATTCGGTTTTTCTCAAAGCTTTTTTCTCAAATCCAAGCAATGTATGAACATTTGACATTCTTAAATCCAATATAAAATTATCACGAATTAAAATCAAAACCTTAAAACTACTTAAATCAAATTCCAAACTTATTTGAGCAATGTCTGATTTATCAAATTCAAAATCACTATTACTTAATAATGTTTCCCTTATATAATTATTAATGTCTGTATAACTGTAAGAACCATTAGTAAATATGATATTTTTCCAATCTTTACCATTATTATAACGAATTCTTTTATTATCGTATTCATCACTAATATTATGCAAAGAGTAAGTCATTGTATTTATACTATCCAAACCAACAGCATAAGTTTTATTTTTATCTAAAATTAAAGAACGACTGAATCTGATTGTAAAATCGCTCGGAGTGTTTTTATTATCGTTTCTAACTGCTTCTGAACTTAACACTATTTTTTGTTCCATTTATATTGAAGAAAAATATTTTTATATAACATTTCGTGTTGTTCTGGTAACAATTCACTCATTTTTAATAGTTCATCAATTATGCTAATACCTTCATTTTTAAGTTCTTCATTATTATTTCCGGAATTAATTGAACCACAAATTAACTCCAAGTTACTAATCAGTTCTTCTGGATTACATGGGCAAACACCATAACCCTGTCCTCTAATTACATTTTTAAATTTCATAGATCTTTTATTGATAGGTAATCCTGATTTTTCTGTTAATTCTTTAAATATTTTTCTAGAAAGTATTGAATGTTTTTTATTATTGTTATATCTTTCATTAATTAAATCATTATCTACTTTAGTGTTAATTACTTCTTTTCCAGTTTTTTTATCCTTAGCAATCAATTTGTTTTGACCATAAAGTTTATTTAAGTTAATAATTAAATTTCCATATTGTCCATTTGGTGAAACTTTATATGGATTGTGATGTTTTATTCCTTTTCCATATGTAGAAGCCATATCAAGAATATTATTTAACCGGTCTTTGTATTTTAACAGTTCGTCTCGGTCATGATTTAATTCTTTTACTTCTTTTTGTTTATTTGGATCTTTCGATCTTGATTTGCTAGCTATTGGGCCATTTGAACTTTTTATCTCTTCAGTAACACTATTTATTGTAGCTTGAAGTTCCTTTTTATTTATTTTATCAGAATCAGATTTATCTGCATTAAAAAAATTAAACATTTCAGACGATTTGTAAAAATCATATTCTTTTAAAACATTAGTATCTATATTAGTATCTAAATCTACTGTAGGTATCTTCTTTTCTTTTGGTCTTGCCCCCAATTCTTCTTCACTTAGCTTTTGAGCCTGGTCTGTTTTAAGAATATTGTTGAGTTTTTCTCTATGTCTTTTTAATCTATCCATCTTAGATGTGAATATTTGTTTTGACAACAGATCGATTTTTTCGGTACCAGATATTTTATCATATTCATTACCCAACTTGTAATATCATCCGACATAATTTTTATGATATTCTCTACTTCTTCCCTAGTCATTGTTTTATTCGGATCTATAGATTTTCTTTCAAAATAACCAATCATTTCTGGTGGAACTTTAAATTCTTTTTCTTTTTCATAATCTTCCAGCAATTTGTCAATCTCTTTGTCTTCTAGATTTTGTGGTAATGGTTGTAACGGTGGTAATAATGGTTGTTGTAGCCCCGGGGGAGGTTGTTCTTCAAATAACTCCAGCGCTCTTTCTTGTTGTTCTGCTTCCTTTGATTTATTAACAAACTCTTTTGGAAGTAACGCTAATTGTTCTTTGATTCCAGGTAATGCTTTTAATTCTCTTGACAATTCTTCTTTTTGACTTTCTATTCCTTCTGTAATTGGTTTATAAATTTCACTATACATTTCTTGACCAGTAGCTTTTCTGATTTTTTCTCTCATTATTTCATCTCTCTTAGCTCTTATCTTTTGTCCTACTAAGCTTTTTCTTATTCTTATTTCATTAAGTTTTGCTAGCATTTATATAATAATGTAAGACGCATCTAATAACTTTGAGCAACTTTATCCTTTTATGCCAGATTCATGTTTTAGAATTTTAATATGTGGATCTTCCGGATCAGGAAATACAAATACATTAATGCATATGCTACGAAAACCTCTAATATATTATGATAAATTATACCTGTATGCTAAAAACCTAGAACAGTCTGAATATCAAGATTTAATAGACCACTTAAATGAAATTACAAAAATAATTAAAGTAGATCCAAATGAAATACTTGAATATTCTAATAATGAAATAACCGACGTGAATGATCTTGAATCAGACAAACAAAAAGTAATAATATTTGATGATTTTGTATGTGAAGATAAAAAGGTTCAGAATGAAATAACAAAATACTTTATTCAAGGACGTCACAAAAACTGTTGTGTTATTTATTTAAGCCAGTCTTACTATAAAACACCAAAAGATATTTGAATTAAAGTTCACATTATATTTTATTTGAAAGTCCAGGTAAAAGAGAAAATGATATGATTTGTAATGAACAAAATATAGATTACAACTCTTTTGCTAATGCAACAAAACAAAAATATGATTTCTTATATGTTGACAAACCAAGGAAGTTTTTAAGAAAAAACTTTACGGGTATAATATAATGGAAGTTTTTAATAATATAGAACAAATTAATCAACCCGACAGTATAAGTAAAGTTAAATTTGATATTGATTTAAGTGATTATGCCACTAGAAAACAATACAAAAGCTTAAAAAAGACATGAAATCGTATCTTCATAAACAAAAGGAACTTGATAACACAATGACTCAATCAAACCGAGTCTGCTATTATTCTTCTTGGTTGCATTCCTTGCTTCCAAAGGATCTTTTTACAGATTATATTTGTAGTTGAAAAATCAATTAAACAAGAAGAATCAATTACTGCTAATGTTAAAACAATTTCCACCAATGCTGAAGAAATTACAAAAGTAAAAAATGTCTTTTTTAAAACAAGAAACACAATTAGCTAGAACAAAAAATACTGTTGACAATTTGTCTGCTTCTGAAGTTGCTACAACAAAACGAGTTGATGATTTAGCTGAAGTAATTATCGAACATAAAAATAAATTTGCAGAATATAAATCTGAACTGGAAAATGTAAGACGCGAAGTGTTTCTTTTTGAATATTACAATAGCAGGCAACTACATGCAACGATTTTTGGTTACAGAAGATATGATATTGAAGATAAACAGTTACAACAAAAGGTATCATTTACCACAGATTGTTTTGCATTATTTGGAATACTTGTTAATAAGATTACAGATTATAAAAGTTTTATTAAAACAGATCATAATTCTGTTTATTTTATACCAGGATTTAAAGAGAGTGTATTTGTAATCCAACAAGATGGGGATTATATAATTGAAATAAATATTATCGTTGAATACTCTGGTAAAGAATTGAATCGTTTTACTTTTAGATGGCGAGATGATAACACAAACGGACAAGAGTATATATCACCTGAGGCTAAAAATACAACATTGGTTTTCAAGAAAAAAAATAAAATTAATTTAAACAAAAAAGCGGCGTTTGCCATTTATCCAGCACCGGTAACTGGTGATGTTAAATTTACTATAGAACAAGGAAGTTATGTCAGATTCTATCTAGTTAATTAATAAACTTAATTTTTTATATAATGGGAATATTCAATAATATAAATGAAAAAGTAAGTAAAATAGAAAAACAAATAATAAGAAAACCTCCTTTGTTTTTAACAACTGCAACAGAAAATACCGATAGTGGATTATTTCAATGGAAAGTTGATAATGCTTATCCTGGTTTAGTTCAAAATGGTAATAATGTAACAAATAAACAAAATTGCATCTTAATTATTCTTATAGATGCAATTAAAATAAATAAAGGAGAAGTTAAATTAGAATTAAAAAACAAAGAAAAGAAAATTCTTCAAAGGTACAATGCAAAAAAATAACAGAAAAAAATGAATCAATCTCAATTAATTATGCTGATCAATTTAAGACAGATGGTGTGATTTTTATAGATGGTTTAAACGTTAAGAATATTCAATTAACAATTTATGGTTCTAGGACATAACCTAACAATTTATGGTTTTATGTCCGTAGGCTAATGTATTAATACCATTAGGTTTAATATATCTTTTATCGTCATAACATGATAAAGATGTTTTATTAATAACATAACTAGAAATATTGTGCTTATCAGAACGAATAACTTTAAAGGTATGGTTAGTTTGGGTTGAATTAAATAAGGTTTCTTTGTAATTTTTATGAACTATTGTTTTCTTTACAACATGCTTTTGAATTCCTTTACATTTTTTAATATTAACTTGATTTTCTAATAAATAAGAATACATTTTACTTCTTAATCCAACAAATTCAACAATGGGAATTCCAGCAGCTTCGTCTTTAATCTTTCCAATTACTTTTTTATTATCACCGAAATAAAATTTTGATTCAGAATCATAATCACTATTATCAAACAAATGTTTACTTTTATAAAAATCTTTAATTGCATCTTTGGTTTTTATTTCATAACACAAACTATCGGTGTCGGTAAATAGTAATTTACAATTATCCTCGTACTTTTCTTTAACATAATTATAATGAAAATCATACATTAAATATTTTGATAAATCCAGAATACACATTCCGACGTAACAAGGTCTGTTTAATAATAAGCTTTCTTTTATTTTATGAATTAAAAATAAATTTTTATTAATCATTGTCGAACTAACAAATGAAGGTTTGGCAATATATTTTAATAAAAGATTTTCATCATGTGTAAGCTTGATATTAACTCTTTTACGTAAATTCTCCATCGTTTTACCGAATACAGAATTATTCATTATTTAAAAAAGTCTTTTTCGAAAGAATTTTTTGCTTTAGATCTTTTTTGAGTATTAAAATCAATATATTCTTTTAACCAAGGACTTTCGTCAAAAGTTAATATTCTATGTATTTTTGTTACTTTTAATCCTAATTGTGCATATAGTTCAAGATTTTTAAAATGAAGTACATAATTATTTTTCTTCATTAAAGTTGGAACCAACTTCTTTACATTACATTTTCCTATTTCAAATTCCTTTTTAATGTTTTTACTATAATTTGAAAGCCATTCTTCTGGTATAATAATTTTTTTAGGAGCCAAAGGATAATCGTTATGTACAGCATGTAATTCCTTCGGATATTCAAGATCACATTCAATTATAAAGTTAGTTTTACCTTTTGCAACTAATTTCTTATATTGTTTTTCGGATATAGATTTAAAATTTCCAGAGGGTAAAGGTTGGCTCATTGCCCAACCGTAAAGATTATTAGCATCGAGATATATAATGTATTTGCTTTCTTCTTTTGGATTATAATCTTTCATGTATTTGTTATTAGCTTTACTATATCGATTTGAAATATAACTAATTCCTCCTCTTAAACCTTTTTCAATAAATAAATACATATCGATATCTGTTATTAAATCTAAGTTTATTTCAGTCATTTTAAGCATTGCATCCCAAGCTAAACCAGGACTACTAAAGTAATGACAAGGATCTAATTTATAATATTCAAGACATACTTTTCTAAAGTTTTCAAAAACGTCAGTTAAAAGTAATACGTCAGTTTTTAGGTAGAGATCATGATATTCACCCATAGACTTTATTTTTAATTTCTTCCAAACATTTTTAGCATGCTCATATTCTTCGTCAGTAATATCGGTAGAGTTTAAAATTGAATAAAAATCTTTTTTAGAAGGTAACTTTTTTTCTTTAAATCTTTCAAATGAATCCATGTAATCATAAGGATAAGTTCCTTTTGTTTTTAAAAGTTGCACTAAACTTTCAGGAAATTCTTTTGGGAGATATTTAAATTCTGGAATATTTTTTGCTAGATTATCTAATGATTGAGACATAAATTGAAAACTATCAATAAAAACTAAATCCTCAATCATAAATGCCATATATTTTTCCATATTATTAGGAATAACATTGACTTCTTTTTTAAATTTTCCTATCTGTTGCATAATAAAGTGGGAATCATATCCTCTTAAATTATGAAAAATGACAGGAATTTTGTGTGTTAGTCTAAAATTAATATTACAGTCTTGGTGGGTATTTCCTCTAAATTTTCCTGTTATATGACAGTGATCTCGGACAGGATTTTCATTTTCCTTATATTCTTTTCCACAAATGTGGCAAGGTGTCTGCTTTTTAAATTCACTTTCATCTTTTTTAGACATTCTCAGTTCTTTGTTAAAATGTTCTTTAAATATTTCCTTACAATATTCCTCTTCCTGAAGCATTTTCTCAATAAATTTATAAACTGCATTAGGGCCTCTATAAATCTGGGTTGGTTTAGTATATTTATCGTCATAACAACAAACAACTTTATAACCATAACCACAATCTGTTGATACGGTTCTGTAAATGAAGATTCTGGATAAGGAAGAGTTGTTGAAACTTTTACGTTGATTGATTCAAAATCAGCATAAATGTTTGTGTATAGGGCGGCTTGACACATAAAGTATGTGCTCTTCACCACTGTACCTATGAGTCGTGCAACATCAAGTTGTAAAAATGAAATGAATGAACTGGCACGCAGAAAAGTGCCATTCAAATATTCCACATGACAATGCAAACACAACCAGCCGTGTCCAACTGTATAAAAACAGTTTGGTTAATTCCGAAAGACACGCATCAACACATCCCGACATGCACCAACAGTAGCCCGATGAACTCCCCGGAAACAATACCAGATAAATTCCCTTGCGAAGAATCAATGGCAAGTTAAGGCCTTTACGCGCGCGCAACGCTCCTTGCCTATCCGGCCCGAATCCGAAGCAACCCCCAAGCAAAACTGTCCACATGTCTTCTTCAAAGTTAATATCTTCCATGAAAAAGTGATTATGGTGATTTTTGTAAACCATTTGTTTTAAATCATTATTCATTATTCAGTTTGTGTAAGGACCTGGCTGGATCCTTATTGAAGGTGGCCACCAGTTCAACCGTGTAATCACTATGAATATCGTAGATGATAAGACAAAAGTGTTATGTAGTAATTGTGATGACCATCTAATCTGCCTTCTGTTCCCAAAAATATTTTATATTATATGTGTCATTGGTTACTTGCATTTGATTCAGATCAAAACGGCTGCTGTTTGCCACCCAAAAAACATCTACTGAGTCAACAAGCAATCTATCCATCGTAATATCCATGTGATCATAAAACAATTCAGGCGGCGAGACCACACCCGAAATCCGAAACCACACTAACCTATATCTCAACCCCAAGACAACAACAACAATCCTCTCCAAACTGTGACAATGCGAGATACTTACCTTAACACAATGAGTGAAACCATTAGGGCACCGCCACAAAACCATGCAAACCAAAATTCCGAATTCCGAGTATGTATCAAATGTTCGTCCGAATTTTGGACAGAATCTCTAATATTTAAACAATTTCAACGACCAAAAGCTTCTAGATCACCCATTCGTCCAGACCCCCGGTCATACCGTACGAACCTCACCTGCCCGAACAAAAATGGACCAAGCAGAAATGCGCCGAACCGCCCCTCCAACATGCAGAGATACACCGCAATATAAAATCAAGCAGAACCAATTACCAAAGCATGTTCCGGATCTTGGAAAACTATCCCGGCAAAAATATCGTCCAACGGACGTAGCTGACCCCCAAAAAACTCAGACAAGCATCAAATGTCAGTATCTAATCAAAAATTTTAGTTAACACATTAAGAAATAAAGCATACAGTAAAATCTAATTTGAATCATAGAGTGAACAGGTGCTGGAAACAACCGTACGTTGCATCAAACTTCCATATACCTAAAAATGTAAACATGCCCGCAAGATCCCATTCCCAGCCATACACAGTGTTCGTCATTACTAGATGTAAGCGCCCACGACCCTGCCTCCAAACGGACGAAACCAAGCAGAGATGCATCGAAATGCAATAAAATTATATACAGACACCTCTTGGAATACTGAAACAATTTATAAACACCTGATTAACTCCGGAACGTTAGATAAAAACCCGTCGATTAGGCCACACCAAATTGATAAGTTGTTCATCGGATTTTTTTCTGAAAAATTTGAGGCGGCGAGCGAAAAAATAATTTAAATATTTTTTTTGGTTTTTGAGAAAATCAGGAGCGAGCGAAGAGCGAAGAAATATATTTGTCTTCATTTCGCTCTCGACTGACTAATAAAAACCTTAAAATAGAATGTATAGCCCTTTTAAATTAAAAAGTAAGTCCCCAGGGATTGAGAAAATCTGACATGCAGACGCACAAAAAAGCGAACTCGGGGGAAAAAAGGTAATAACATTGTCATACAGTACACTGTAATCAAATAATGCATGCTTTTGAAAATGCTGTTAGAAAATATGTAATAAACAACAATGCATAACCTTACACCATACTTATCAGGCTTAAAATAAAATTAAGTTTGTTTGACCTTTACCTACCGACCCGATAAAATTGCCCCGACTCAAATAATTTTATTGCATTCCAGAGAAAAAAAATTATTTTTATTTTCTTATCAGAGGGAAAAACTGATTTTGGTGCTTGAAACTGGCGATTACTTTATTTAACAAATGCATGAATAATTATGGCAAATAAGAAAGTAACCCGCGGTTAGCTAGTAGAAAATCGATAAAGCGGACTGTTTATTATCTCGTGTATTCCGAAAACGTGTCAACTTTGCCGATAACGTTGCCTAAGGCCATTAGGATGCCGACGACAATCAAACCGCTTATAACCGGAAGGCAATCTGACAAAAGGACATAATTTTACAAATCTAGTATCTAATTTACCCGCGAAACGTAAAGTATACCAAAACGTCATGCCGGTAATTTTCCATTCCACGAGCACGTGCGACCTATCGTAATATCTAATTTCCATCGCTCGACATTACTTTTGTTTACACATACACAAAAAACGCGCTTAGTGCATTCATTTTTTGTTATTATCCATCAATATTTTTAGCACCACTTAAGAAGTAATATAGTTTGAATTCTATAACGATTTTAATAAGATATCGACAGGAATGTAGGCAAAATTCTATAAAAACGGTCAAACTTAAATTTAGTTCTTTGTAAAATTTCAAACAGTGCGATCTGAATTATTTATTTATTTCTAAGGGTAAATAAATGATAAATTCTATGGGCATAAAGTTCAGACTTTTGACCAGAAAGTACAAAAAAAAACAGAATAAAAAAATCTTAAATAATGAAAAAGCGTCAGCAATTTAAATACATGGCGTAAAACGATTTTTGGCAAACAGATTTATGTTAGTGCGGCAAAATAGCTCACAGAGGTAGGATATCCACACTTATCGTTCGACACATTTACCTGTCAATTTATACAGGATATTGAATTCGCTTTAACAAATTAAAGAAGAAACTTTTTAATTGATTAATTTAAAGAACCGAGGCGGTACGATCAAACAGTGATGTGTCATATGGCGCGAAAACATGACGTAATTCCATGACAATCTCGGGCAACTATTCCACTTCTGATGCCATGATACCGACACACTTCTTTTAGCTCTTTGAAGGGGGTGTTAATTGATGATGAAAACAAGGACAATGACTAAGTTTATCAACAGAATAATTACCGATAATCGTTTACGCTTTTTATTTCGCTTTCAACATTGGGTGGATTATGATTATTGTGTCCATATTTTTAGGACACTTTACAAAATTATCATTTTTCGGGAAATAAGTCTTGAGAAAGTGAAAATAACTAGTCCTAACACTTTTGGAAAATACGGTAGGGGCTAGACTTTGATTATTAATACTATCGATGCAGTCATTATGGAGAGCAACTAGATGGTGGAGATTACAAAAATACAGTGACAAAAAATGTCTGCTGTGAAAAGGAAATTTAAGAAGAACAAATATGATTGATTACAAAGGAAACATAGTGTACATGAGAATATTAGTTAAATTATATTTGAAATTTGCTTGTACATAATACTGCTTTCATAACAGTGACAGTATTGCAACAATTGACAGGCGAGTGGTGGGAAATTTAATTATCTGTGAAAATATATTATAAACTGACTTAATTGTTGATTTCAAAATGTCTTTAATCAGATATCGTTTTGAAATACATTTGTTCGAAGTGAGAAAATCTTAGTTTTCGAATTTCAAGAAATTGACAAGAGCGTAAATGTGTTGAAATATTACAGGCTAGATAGTTTAAATATTTTAATTTTGTTATGCCAGAACAAAGAGCTATAAAAATCTTATACTTCTTTTGCCAGGACAATGGCATAATAAATGTCTGATGTCGGAAAACCCAATCTTGTTTCTGTTCTTAGTAACATGACCAATACGTGCAAGTAGCTTGAAGCTAAGAAATAATCACTTTTGCTTGCTTCTAAAACTCATAAAAAGTTATTATCTATTGAATTAAGCATCAAACACTTGTTGAAAATAAGCTGCAATTCAATAGTGTGTTTAGATGCCAAATATCGCGTATTTTCGCGACTATATTGTTTTGTACTTTTAATTAATTTATTTATTTGGGTTTTACGGTGCACCAACACAGTATAGGTTAAATGGCGCCAAACAGGACTACAAATTTTGGTTCCACATCTCATTTACATCGAAATAAAAACATGAGGTATGGAATCAAAATTTGCATACCTGCTGGAATCACAGAGTTACTGCAAAACCAAGTGTTAAGACCCTATTAGTCGCCTCTTACGATCATGCAAGGGTAAGGCAGTGGTTCCAAATCTTTTCATACACAGATCGTCCCAGAACCACATGGGGCTTGTACATTTAAGCGCAGATGTAGTGAAAACAGTCATGAAAACACTTTTGATATATATATAAAGAAAAAGTGTAGACATGAAAGATACTCAAAGACTTGGTGAACTTTGCCTTATATGCAAATTAAGTCTGTGCCCATATTGTGTGTGCATGAATAGGGCTAGGGGTTTATATATTGCAAGCATACATTTAACAGAGCATCTTCAGAGATTATCTACAAGCAATAGGTATTAATAAATAGCCTTTATTACTGAGACAATAAACATTTAAAAACCTAAAATATAATAAAATTATTTACCTACCTACCTACCCACTGTAAAAATACTGGGTCGGTAAAGGTCAAACAAACTTAATTTTAATTTAGGCCTCACATACATGTGACTTGAATATTTACTGCTATGAAAATGTAGCATTCTTAGCTAACTTTACAAAGTTTTTGATACATCAAATATCTATGTGAGTGTTACTAGATCTATTAAAGCTTCTGGTTTGAAACTTAGAACAGTTATTTACTGTCAAAGTCTACACCAGGAGAAACAATACTCTTAATTCTGAATCTAGACAGAGTTATGCCCCTTTTTAACATAGAATATTTTTAATTAAGTTTTATATAATGACCAATAGCTCTGTACTTTAATAGCTTCTGACTATTATGCCTCTTTTACTGGCAAAGCTCTGATTCAGAAAAGTCGAGCATGTCTTATGTACAGCTCTTTTTCTAACTTTAAACTTTCATA
The DNA here is from genome assembly GCF_021730395.1 of Mercenaria mercenaria. Taxonomy (NCBI): domain Eukaryota; kingdom Metazoa; phylum Mollusca; class Bivalvia; order Venerida; family Veneridae; genus Mercenaria; species Mercenaria mercenaria. The sequence goes on along the minus strand of NW_026461618.1, from coordinate 27,626 downwards.
ACATATTAAATTTGTTGAAACAAAGTCTCAATTAAAGTCTGAAATGGAGATTAACGTGCATAAACATTAGTCCACTAAACGACTGGAAAATTTGAAAATCAAAACTGTCCTGAAAACAACTCGTAATGTAAATTCCTTACCCCACCAACTTTCGTATGCAAATGCTGATCATTTGGACATGAAAAAACAGAAAACAGATAAGTGACATGCATCAATAAGTATTTATCCTTACCAAAATAATGTAGACTGATGTTATCAAACAAATTAGTATGCTTTTCTTCATCCAGATTTCAATGAAATAAATCGATTTTTGGGGAATGTAATTTGGTAAACATTTGAAGAAAATGGTGTAACTGCATAAAGGGGAAATAACTTTAATCCAACTAAATATAAGTGTTATGATTTATTATAGACGATGTGGCGTAGTATGTATTTATTATTTTGATTAAAATCCATTTGAGAACAATCTGGGACTGGAATTATAAGCATTTATACACTTTTACGTCCGTAAAAAGTAGCGCACCAAAAATTTTTGGATCGACTTTTTTCAATGGGGCGAGCGCAAGCCAAAAACAAAAAAAAAATATTTTTTTTGTGTTTCTGAAAATATACGAGCGGCAAATCCGATGAACAACTTTTTAATTTGGTGAGGCCTTACCAAGCCACTACAAAAGGTACTGATAATTGTTGGTGATAATTTTTAAAATAAACTTTACTTCCTTCTTTTGGCATTTTTACAGCTTGAGCACCGTTAATAACTAAACAATTTGGAATATGTTCATTTAATATTCTTTCTTGTGAAAAAATTTGTAAGCATGATTTACAGAAATGTTTTTTTTTTCTTTTTGTTTTGTTTTGTTAAACATTAATATATTAAAGTCTTTTATCCAGACATAATGGTTTTTTTCGTTATTACTAATTAGCAACATGTCACACCTTTCGGAATAATGATATTTTGATATGTACAATTAATAAATACCTGTAGGATCTTCATAACCGAACATATTAAATGAAATATCATTTTGAGTTTCTATTTTAGGTATTTGATTTAATGTAACAGGAAATTTTATTCCTTTATAATTAAGTTCTTCTATATGTTTTTTTTTTATATTTTGAAACTCTTTGAGGATTTTTTCAGCAGGAAATTTATAAGCCAAATGACACCATCTAAAACATTCATTTTCGTCATTCTTTATATTTATTAATCATTTCTTATTATGTTGTAATTATTTCGGTAATTCTAAATAACTAGAAGCAGCTAATGGATTATATTTATATAATGAGCATCAACTGATTCTATTCTCCAACCACTTCCTTCTGAAATCCAATTACCAATCCTATCAATTATTTCATCAAAGGCTTGATGTAAAATGTTTATTATTTCATTTTTATTAGTAATAATTAAAGCCTTTGATTGAAAATAAGCTGATTTATATATTGTATCTGTTTTACTAATTTTCACGAAAGTTAATTTTAAAGCAACATTTATTTTTATACCTTTTAAAGTTTTAAGTTCAGATTGAAGAATATCAAATAAATCTCTTATAGTTAAATATAATTGATTCTTTGGATCATTTCTATATTCAATTTTAATTTCAAATTTCTTAAAATATTGCTTTCTGGATTTCTCAATTTCTCTATAACTCATCTATATTATAATTAGAGAAAATAAATCAATAAGCAATAAAACATAAAAAATTAAAAGTATTTAAATTTATATCTTTTTCCGTTAAGTTTTGAAAAGCCGCTTTTTACTCTATTTTTTCCTTCACAACACAATTTTATTTAACCAGAATTAATACCAAGATTTTTAGATGCTGCATAAATGCTTTTATATGTTTTTTCAGTCCCGCAGATCCTCCAGTGAGTTCCACTGCAATAACTTTTTGGGGTTTGTTTCGGTTGTTGTTTGAAATTGGACAATCACAGTTTTCGTTGTTTTCTTCTTTTGTTAACATCAAACAACCACATTCGCGTTTATATAGTTTTTTTCTGAAAAAGATATGGATCTATAACATTTTTTAATTAATCAATAACATGTTTTTAATATTCTTGGTAAGTGCCTTTATTTAAGTTTTTACTGGCTTTGGTTGGTGACATCTTTATACTAGAATGTTTTGTTTTGTTATATTTATCAACCATTTCCTGTAAATTGTTTAAATAATTATAAGTATTATTTGCTGCAAAATATTTCCACATTATTCTTTTTAAACTTCTATTAAATCTTTCGATTACTACAGCTTTTCCTTCATTAAATGTATGATACATGTTAATCTTATTTTTATTCAAAAATGATTCAAACTTTTTGTTATAAAATTCTTTTCCTTCATCTACCCATAAATTTGTGGGGGTTCTACCTTCTGAAACTATTTTATTAAACGCTTCAGTAACAGATTCTCCGGTTTTATTCTTTAATGAAATAACCTAAGCATATTTACTGAATATATCAATAACGGTTAACAAGTACTTCATACCTTTATTATATTTTGAAAAAGCTTGCATATCAACTAAATCAGCAGACCAAGTATCATCAATATCATTAACTATCACTCTTCGTTTAATAAATGTTCGTTTAATTGGTTTATGTAATTCTTCTGCTAATTCATCACTCCACGTTATTTCGGGGGTATACTCTACTCCCTTTTCCCGTTTTCTGACTTTCGTTTTTGTCCGAGACCAAGTTTATATTTCATATTAATTGCAGGTTTTACAACTAAATGTTTTGCAATCTTTTCTCCAAATGTTTTTGATTTAGTGTTATTTAAATTGGAAAGCATTTGTTTGTCACATGTACTTTTTTTTACACCGCTGTCGTAGCAAAAGTGATGGTCCATACATACTGTGTCTAGTTCATTAACAGGAAGTCCATTATCTAAAGGATTTCCTGGTCCACAATAGTTATATCCTGGGAGTGTTAAACCTTTCTTAGGTAATAAAGGTAACATTGCTTTATGAATATCTAAATTACCTCTTGTACTTTTAACAAACTTTGATTTCATTCTTCCACAAGATGAACAAGTAGCCATTATCATTTTTCTCCCGTTTTTTGCTGTAACATAATGAGGATTTAAATTGTCGGTGAATTTTCTTTCTTTCAAACAATATATTTTATTCTGTAAACTCATTTATATTATATATAGATTTAATAAAAATAAGGTACTGTTGTATGATTTGTTGTATAAAATATTAAAACCTAATAACCAAGGAGAAAATGAGCAAGTAATAATAAATTATTTCCGTTAACCGGGGTAATTCTTATTGTTTAAAAAAATTTGAAAAATGTTTTTTAGATAAAAATAAATTTTTTTTTTTTTTAATTTTTTGAAAAATGTTAAAAAGAGTGCCAAACCCCCCCCCCCACCCCCCCCCCACCCCCCATTTCTTATACTACTTTCGGCGGAAAGGCGTTCGTGAGATTTATATAGGCAGATGGCCCACAATTTTTTAAAAATAAAAAAATCCATGACAGTGCTAGAAATCGACAGTTTTCATTAAAGTAAACTTTAAACTACCGAACTGTGTAGTTTTTAATATTAGTACATTCTCAATTTTGATGTAAAATGAGTTCAAAGGGCGAACGGTACAGGCATTTTGTGTTAAAATTGCTGAATTCGGCTATTTCAGACTCAAAATTCGTTTATTAGCAACCCTTGCTTCGGTTAAAAATGTATAACAGCTATTACATTTCTTAATTCCATTTGATATTTTACTTACCAGAAACCGAAGCAAGGGTTGCTAATAAACGAATTTTGGAAAAAATGATAATATTTGTCTGGCCTTTCTCACGTATACGAGTAGCCTCCCTTGAAGCTAGGTGCTCGTTGCCAGGCAATATTATAGGTGGCGCCACTGGCAACATGTGGATGTGAAAACGAAAGTAGATTATTTATCGTGAAATAATTACAATTGTTTACCCTTCTACATGGAATTTATAAGGTAAGTAGATTAAATGCCATTGTGTTGTGTTAAATAAACTAGAAGAGTATTCATTCGATTCTCTTTCAATGGAAATCGAGCAGAATTATTGACACACAAGTGTCACAACGGTACAGTTTTCTGTGACACAATAATTTGCAGTAGAAGACAAAAAAACTACTGACACAGTGTTTACATTTTGCATTATTTTTCTGATTCAACCTGATGAAAGGTGTGTATTCATTGAATACATGTACTGTATATGAAATTAATGAAGCAGCAATTTGACAAATACAAGCGATGAGATATTGTTCATTGATTATTAAAATATGGAATATTTTTCCGGTGTCCTTCAGAAATGAGACTAATCCTTCAGATATAAAAGAATGATTCAAGGTCAACAGAATATGATTGAAATTGTAAAGGCTAGTAATGTAGTTTCTTATTATCATTATATTGTGATGTCTTGCACTAATCAGTTTTTGTTTTATATTATATTTCAGATATAAAAGTAGGAATTGAGATGATTATTTAGTTACCTTCAACTGGTCAGTGGTCAAAAGGTATGTCTTTTTGATAATTGTAAAATTTTCCTTACACCTTAGACTGACAACTTCTGCACACTTTGTCATTGTATGGTTGACACATCGTCTTAATCTGTTTTCCTACGTCTTAGCTGAAAGTAATAAAAATAATAAAAAAATAAAATCATTTAAGCATATCAACACTGAATTTTCTTAGAATATCTTATTTTTATACCAGAATAAAATCTGAGCCATGCACATAGACAGTAATTATATAGCTATACAGAATAAGTGTAATTTTAGGTGACATTTCTTCAGTTTTGAAAAGGACATAAATTATGGAATTGAAACGTTTTTACAAATTATGAGATTGAAATGTTTTTACCTTCCCACATTTGCTTGGGACTGTGTAAGATGCAGTGATTTAGCACATGTTACTTTCTTAAGATGCAGTGATTTAGCACAGGTTACTTTCTTCTGTATTAAATATAAGTTAATAAATATTAGTTACAATGTAAAGTTGAAGACAACTAAAGTCCTGGTTTTATGTATTATTACTATATTTTACTAATGTTATTATCGCTTTAAAATCTATTGAAAGAAAATATAGCTCATTTAGTTTATTTATTGTTTTTAAGGATGTGCACGGTTTTCTATTATTTGAATTTTTGAAAGTTTAATTTTGACAGCAATTATTGAAAAAAAAAATATTAAGTAGCATATAACTGTATCAGTCATTCATGAAAGTCATTCTGAATTAAGGTAGGTCTTTCTGAATTACTGTCATAGTCATTCTGGATTAAGTTTGAATTAATGACACTGACATTTATCATAGTTTCTTGATTCAATGTCATTCTTAATAAAGGTCACAGTCATTCTGACTTGTGATCGCAGGCATTTAGACTTAACGACATAGGCAATCTGAACATGATTCGAAGTCATTCGGAATAAAGGCTACAGTCATTCTGATTTGCGATCGCAGTCATTTAACTTAAGGGCATAGTCATTCTGAAATTATTAGTCACAGTTATTCTGACTGAAGGTCTCGGCCATTCTGACTTAAGATTGCAAGCATTCACTGAAGAGAATAGGTATTATGAATTAATGTTGGGTAGAGACAACAAAAAGTAAAATGCTGTAAGCACATTCAAAGTGTTACAGGACCTTTAAATGAACTTGAATATCAAAGTACCTATAATATTTCTTCACTAAATGTACATGCAATTTTATAGAAAAAAGGGGAAATATATACATGCTCTTAATATAAAATTGGCGTAGTTAATTTTGAGCACAGGCAGTGTGACCCTTTTGTGACCATTTAAAATGTCTTTTTCTAACGAAATATACTTTGCAACATTGTCACACTTTTGAAAACTTAATACTCAATATAGATTTTAAATCATAATGTATTAATCATGTAGTACAAGAATGCTTCAAGTACTTGAGGGGACGACCATTTAATATTGAGTGAGAGTGTGTGTGTAGGAGGTGGGGGGGGGGGACTGGGTGAATTTGGAAACAAATAATCTGTCTCCAATGTAACTAAGAATACATAATATGTGCTCAGAGTAACAAAAATAAATAAAATCGCCCTAACATAGGTCATTGGTGATTTTTATTTCTATGTGAATGCAATGTTTCTCCCTCGCTAGGCTCACACAATAATATTGATAATTGCAAAATATATCACTATGATACACTGGCCGTGCATTCCGTTTCTAGTGTTTTAGTCTGCAGCATCGACGACTTAAACACCGGAAAGGTTACGAAATATGCCAAACAAACGCGCCATTTTGCATCTAGAATGTGTTTTTTCTTCTAGCGAAGCATGCCCCGAACCCCCTAGAACAATGGCTTTCAATTCGATTTTGGCCCAGCTGCACCGTTGACAACGGTGCACCTTCTATAAGGTATAGTAGTTTTCCCCGGTCTACACTTCATTATGAAAAAATTCAGGTCCAGATATACACCAACAAGAGAGTCATGATGACCTTGGATCTCTCATCTGAGTAATATGAGCTAAATGTTTCAAATGTCAAACTGATGCTAAATATAAAGAAAGTAGGTCAGTATGTCACCTTCATTGTCAGTATTAAGATCGGTGTTCAAAATTGTATATGCCATCCAAATTTTAAGGCTGTATCTTACAAAAAGTAAGTCAGTAGGTCAAGGTCAAAGTCAAGTGACCCCTAAATACTTGGACTCATCATGTAATTATAATTAAACAGTGACGGAAATGTAATCAGATAAGATTTTAACTATTTTTTCCTTTATAATTAATATACAACTGACCCCGTGGCGGGGCCTCTTTTCATCCCAGGGACAAAATTTGAAAATTTTGTTGGAGAACCTTTAGGTAATGCTACATACTAAATACCTTGAACTTTCAGACAAGAAGATTTTTTAAAGTTTTTTTACTTTATAAGTCTAAGTTAACTTGGGACCCCCAGGGATATTATTTGAATAATTTTGGTAGAAGACCACTAGGCAATGCAACATACAAAATATCAAACGCCTAGGCCTTGCAGTAACAGGCAAGAAGACTTTTTAAGTTCGTTTTTTATATAAGTCTTTATAAAGCTTGGAACCCCCGGGGCGGAGCCTATTTTGACCCCAGGGTAATAATTTCAGAAACCACAAGGCAATGCTACATACCAAATATCAATGGCCTAGGTCTTGTGGTTTCAGAATAGAAAACTTTTTAAGTTTTTCCTATATTATTATTATTATTATACCAGATTTATATAGCGCCCTTTTCATGATCAATTTCACGTTCAAAGGCGCTTTACATAGTTCAAATGCAGCCACACAGGGCGCATAATTCATCCTCTACTAGTACAGACACAGAGCGATCTGACCAGAGGGACAGAGTGAGACAAAGCCCCAACGACAGAGAGATCAGAAATCAGATACAGGCTTGTCCGGCTAACTTAGCCTAGCTCTTTGCGAATAGACAACCTGGTTCTTTAACGTGCCCAGTGTATAGCACTGATACACGCAAGGATTGCCTGGATTTCTGACAAGTACACCTCTAGTTAGGTGGGAAACACTGAAAAGCGTTACTGAAAATTCCCGAGTTGCCGGGGATCGAACCACCAACCTCAGGATTGGAAGGCCAGTGTACAAACCACTGAGCTGTCCGTCCACATATAAGAAGTCTATGCAAAACTTGGGACCCCCGGGGCGGAGCCTCTTTTCACCCCAGGACCATAAGTTGAACATACGCCATTAGATGATGTCACATGCCAAATATGAAGGCTATACGCCTTTCAGTTTTGGAAGGACTATCTTTTCTTTCGGTTGCCATGACAACCAGAGTTCTGTGTGGAATTAGATTCTTTGAAAGATTTCGTAAGGAGACCACCCATTTGCACAGTGGTTTTGAAAAAGAAGTTTTTTAAGAAACTGTTGACGGACGCACGACGCACTACGGATGACGAACGACGGACATCGAGCGGTCACAAAAGCTCACCATGAACCTTTGGCTCAGGTGAGCTAAAAACGCACCATTCTTTATCTAGAATATAAGAATTTTCCAGGGGAGCGTGCTCCCGACACCCAAACACCGACCCCATGACAGTGGCTACAGTTCCATTTTGGCCTAGTGAATTGTGAATTTCGCCAGAACGCACCATTTTGCATTTATAATGTAAAAAATTCCGGCTGAGCATGCCCCCGAGACCCATAGAACAGTGGCTTACACTTCCATTTCTGCCCTGCTACGCACGTAACACTGGTGTTCTTTCTATAAGGTACAATAGTTCCCAGGCATGTTCTAGTCTCTGGCCTGGCCTGGCCCGGCCCTACCCGATGAGCCCAATTTTCGACCTGGCCAGGCCGGACCAGGCCAGGCCAGATTTTATTGTACATACAGAAATGAATGGCATGAAATCTAAATATACAATTACAGTAGCGGACAGTATATACCTGTATTGTTTACTTGCTGCAGGTCAAACATCATGTGGGGAGTCATTAATTAGCCATCATTCATCTTATTTGAAATACAGATTTCCACTGAATAAAATGATTTCTACCCGTTTTTTTCTGTAATCAAATTATTAAAAGTCAACTATAACACTTAGTTTTAAGATTAACGGCTAATTTCATTAATAAGTTTACCTGCTGCAATATGACTAAATATTTGCATGCAGTGAATGCATCTCTTTGGGAATTGTAATTACAGGTTGTGTGCCTACTATCCTAGCTGACCTTTTTAATTGTTCATTTGAACTTTTAACGAGTTTTTGGTTTAATCAAGCTAATATTCAATTTATGAGTGGGTATTGAAAAATAATATTCATTGTGATGTCCCTTATAAGTGATCAGGGTGTTGGCATTTTAGATTATTTGAAATTTTTCTAAAACAAAAATTAATGGTGCATCTAAGTTTTATTTTTACTTTCCTGTGACAAAGTCACCAGAGCTATTACAGAGCTGAAACCCTCCCCCACCCCACCACCGGCGCTGGCATGTGTCTGTTCATCTGTCTGTCCGGAAGGAACTAATGGTTTCCACTTATTTTCTAAGTGTCCCTTCACACTCCCTTCAATCTTTGTTTCAGTTATTAAAGTTTTTTGAGATGAGTCCTTTTCTGTTTCTACTTGAACATAGCTTTTACCTTTACATGACTGTGTTTCTCAGTATTGTTTCTTACTCATCAAGCCCTCATCAACAACACATCTCAATCTCTAATACACCAATAACCGCCATTTAGAGTGTGCTTTTTTTTAAGCTTTTCATCTTTGTGGCCCATCTCTATTGCCAGGGGAGAAGTTACTATTGTTACTGTAAATTACGAAAGAGAAGTAATTGTTGATATATGAAACGACGTAATCTTTATTCTTGATTAGTATATGCATGCACATGTATATTGTTATGTTATATATTACAGAAATATTTATCATTGTGTTTATGTTATTTCTTATTGATATATTAAACGCTAAAACATGCTCTTCTGCCGGTTTCACAAAACTTTGCTAACCCAGATCCCGGAACGGGACAACATTTAGTTTGAAGGGCCACACGACAAAACTAACTCTACACTTGATTGCTACCAATTGAAAGTTATTGTCCGTAAGTATTGACAGGTGGCACTCATTAATCTTTGCCAATATTTCCGGGCGTTTCCGTTATTTTACGCCGTATTTGTAACCTGAAAATATCTAAATTGACCAAAATAACCTGCATAGTTTACCAATGGTATAGCAAAAGTGGTAAATTTTCCGACTTTCACCCACGTTACCATTGGTTCGAATTTAATTCAGACTGTTTTCGTTAATTCGATATAGTGTCATTTTACCGATACTGTTTTTATTCTTACAACATTTTATTAAATATATCTAACACTTTTGGTAATAACTTGTTCGTAGAAGAATGTCGAATACTTGTGTATTTCTTTCAATAAATGAAAAATAAATCACGATAAGTGTGACAGATTTCCCGCTTTTTAAGTTTACAGTTGAAATTTAAAAAAAAAACTTATACTGTCAAACATGTGTCTTGAACCCACAGCCCCGAGATTAGTAGCTGAATGCTTTGTCAACACAACTATATCTGTAGGAACGTCCTGGTGATAAAGAAATGTTTATTTTTTATTTGGTTTTCAATATTTATTTTTTTATTTAAGTTTGGGCACCGAAAATTTATTTACGAAAGCATACGGAATATTCTCGAGTGCCAGGTCAATAGCTACGAACACTACTATATAATCCTCAATAGACAAAATAATAATAATTAGTTAGGTTATTCAATTGGGGGAAAACCAAGGCAACAGTCAAGAGTCAATTGAGGTGGAGATCCCCTGTAATAGTCATAACAATTAATCCACGCATCACCTTTCAATTATATTTAATAGTTCTGTTAGCCACAGGCTTATTCCCAGATGTGTAATTTTGCTGAGTAGGAAAATACCAACACTCATTCAAAATGTATTTATATAATGTCTGAAATATCCAAACTTATTCATCAATTAATTAACTGCAGTTTCAAAAATCAGATGTTAAAGAAACTATAGAAATCACTATCACCTTTTACGAAATTGAAATCTATGGCCTGGCCTGGCTTGGCCCGATCAAAAGTTGGACACATCTGGCCAGGTGCCCCATGTGGTTCTGAGACGATCTGTGTATGAAAAGAATTGGAACCACTGCCTTACCCTTGCATGATCGTAAGAGGCGACTAATAGGGTCTTAACACTTGGTTTTTCAGTAAATCTGTGATTCCAGCAGGTATGCAAATTTTGATTCCATACCTCATGTTTTTATTTCGATGTAAATGAAACAAAATTTGTAGTCCTGTTTGGCGCCATATAACCTATACTGTGTTGGTGCGCCGTAAAACCCAAATAAATAAAACATCGGGCCAGGCCAGGCCAGATTTTAGGACATGCCTAGTTCCCCTGGGCCTTCACTTCGTTATAAAGCTATCTTGCCAAGCACCAGCACATTCCTTTCCTCCAATGGATCTGCAGTTAAAGCAGTGGCTAATGTCAAAACAGAAAATGCCATATACCTTATGACATGCAAGAAGTGCAACAAAAAGTATGTCCGGGAAACAAAACAGACACTACCAAAGCGAATAAATCTCCACAGATCTGACTGGAAAACACGCATATTCAGTCGGTCGCCGGTAGCTGAGCATTTCAACATGGAGGGTCACACTTTTGCGGATATCCTGTTATGTTGCATTGAATTTCATGACAGATGGACGGATACGCAAAGAAAGGAAAGAGAAACCTACTGGTTCCGTCGTCTCAACACCTTACAACCTATAGGCATCAATAAGGGAGATATGATTAGCCTGCTAAAGCATAATTTTCCCCACAAAGATTAAATAACACGGACAAACTGTTCTTTCATCTTTCTCACATTTTAACATACAAAGTCCCAAAACAGCTAACCCTGTCTATATGATTAATTCAATTTTAACTTTTTTTAAGAAAATGATCAATATATTTCAGATTCCATATCACTGATGAAAAGAGCTCCATTCCGTCCTTTTGAAGAACTTACCACAAACACAGTATCAACACTATGTTAATTTTGCAGGAAATGTAACACTAAAACCTGCCCCGCATCCTTAACACAATAATTCAAAAGATTATTTCCCTTTCGCATAATAGAACCTGATTTTTTGCTTATACTTCAGACACGCATACATTTGGTTTATTTCTACAACATTTTATCCGTGTTTATTATTCGAGATAATCTTGACAAAAAATTAAGATTTTACACACATCCGTCAGAAAACACAGTTATTTTCACTTTTAACAGAAAACCAGTATATCATATACCCCGCCTCTTATTTTTTCCGTTTTTTTTTCACTTCTCCAATACATCGTAACTAATTATTTAAATTTACATCTTACTTTTACAAACAAGTATAATAGCTATTGGTTCCTAGTCGTATTATATTGAATATGAACGTCTGAAATTTACAATTTCCTTGTTAAACACCAAACTTAAATACTCCAGTTATAGACCCCTATAAAATCTGAACATAAAGAATTCAGCTATACATAATCTTATATGCATGTTCCAGTTATTTTGTGAAAATATCAATCCACAACATATTCTTTAAATGAAAGAAATCGCTTCCTTATTTAAATAGTTACGCACAGGGGGACACATGTAGTAAAATACATATTTCTACTAAAAATCGCAAATGGCGGCTAACAATATATTACGCACGGTTGTTATAGGGACAGGCGAGTTTCTTATGTTTCATTCGTTTTTCTCCCTATGTTTTAAAGAGGTATATGCTATTTCCTTAATCAATAAAACAACTTTCGAGACCCTACATAATTAATTATGGTATCTATAAGATAACACAATTTTTGTCATCTGCTTAATACTATCATTTCTAAGCCGTCGTGCGTTATTTTCAATTTTCACACTGATATCTGCATTTAACAAGATTTATAGATTAAGATTTTAATCTAGTTTCATTCGTCTACAAATATAAGTTTAATTTAACTTTCATTTTGAAGCGGTTTAGTATATTCCTACAATTGATAAAACTACTGTATAAAATTCTAATACAAGCCGTAATACCAGTAATAACATAATGTACGCAAGTTCTAATTTACATTTTATCTGCCTTGCGTTATTTTCAACCTTTACTTTCATATCGGCCAGTTTTGCTAATTCAAACATCCCCAAACAAATCAGACAGCTCCCTTTCCAGACAAGAAACATTTCATAGGACTCTTCTATAAGTTATCATCGGTATTTCACTATAATTACATCAGAATCCTTTCAATAAATAATGTTTCAGTAAGCACCGGTGTAAAACTAGTGAACAAATGATATCTCTCAATTGATAAGTCTTCTGACGGCCCCTGTATACTAGTATTTCATTTTAAGCAGATATATAAATCTCTTTAATCACTTCAGGCAATTGGACATAGCTTTTAATTAATCTCGATCATATGATACATTTTTTTTTCTCCACTGCTTTCTCTGTCGAAAAACGGCGTTAAACCCAAAACAAACAAACAAAATCCTCAGGAAAAATACAGGGAACCAATCAAACAGGCTCTATTTTTATAAAACCGCTATTTTCTGCTTTCGAAAAAATACCACGTTGCTCTCCTAGCAGAGTATGCGATAACAAATCATTAGTGTGCTATTTTTAGATAACTACTTCCAATGACCGTAACAGATGCTTGACATCTGTTATCACTTAACCTGATCTTATGGAAATCTGTTGATCGATATGTTCATTTAGCATTTATATATCGAACTATACAGGCGGAATTTACGCCGTTATTGTATTGTTTTGATTTATGCTACCCTTCAAAAAGGCTTTTTTTTTAAAGCCGAAAGCGCTCGGGTTTATAATCAAACTTTTGACACTGTTTGAACGTATATTTTCTCATGCTCTATAATTTTATCTTTATGTTCTATATTTATATATGTATATAAATTAGAAAGATGAATTAAGATGCCTATATTTTTTACATATTTAATAATTCTAATCCAATTAAGTAGTATAGAATAATATAACTCGATCGGTTTCACTCGTTTACGGGATCTTCAGGAGTAATACTGTACTGTTGAGGTTGGTAACGTCGCTTGGTATCGACGTCGTTTTATTGTAATAAGGGACGTCACTATGTATTTATTGATGCATTATTTTGCATTTAATTCTGGACAAAAGGTGTGAATTAATAAAGTTTCTTTTCTCCTTTTCTCCTTCTTTTGAATATGTCTGTTTAAGATAAATGAACACCCTGAACAATCCCATCAATATTTAGAAAAACATTTATACTTTCTGCAACTGAATTTATTTTGAAAAACAACACATTCCATTTTAATGATCAATTTCATAGGCAAATTACAGGCACCGCCATGGGCACGAAATATGCACCAGTGTATGACACATAAGTTATTGGTTATTTAGAAGAACTATGATAATAGAAAGTAGAAGAAAAATATGGGGCTGAATTCAAAGAGTCTTTTATACATAACTGGAAAAAAATATTTAGATGACATTTTTATTTTATGGCCAAAATCGAGAGAGGAATTAAACATCTTCAATATAATACTAAATAAACTCCATAAGACCTACAATTCACCATGCAAATCAGTACAGATGAACTACCTTTTCTAAATATTTTAGTCAAACTGAAAGGAACAGAAATTGAAACAGATATATATTACAAACCAACAGACAGTAAACAGTATTTATCGTTCAATTTGTGTCATCCTAAACATAAAAAACAGAATATTTCGTTTTCTCTCGCAAGACGCTTATGTACTATTTATTTCAAAGAAAGACACTATTAATGGAATTGAAAGAATTCCTGGCATCTCAACGATGTTTTTTACATTGGAAATGGAATACAAAGAGCATTATCAATTGATCAAAAACAACTGAGAAAGACAAAAGAAAAACAAGATGAAAATATAATACCTTATGTATCAACACACAATCCGAAAAAAATGGAGTTTTCATAACATAATAAGAGAAATCTGCCAATATTATATAACGATGCTACAATGAAAGAAATCATTTCACAAAATGAAATCATTAAAAGCAAGAGTGAGTGAGTTAGATTTTACGGCGAACCGACACAAAAAGGCCATATATCGCCGATTTAAAAGCAAGAGACAACCGGCAAACTTGAAGAAACTACTGACAAGGGCATCATTTCCAGAATCTGCAAGGAAATCAGAAATAAAGCAGTGTGAAAAGAAAAAATGTTGACTGTGTAAATTACTTATATAAGAAAATAAGTACCGCTTCAAGTAGAATTTGCAGAAAACGCAAATGGCGGTATTTTTTCATACAATAAAAGGGGGATTCATATTGCTAGTTTAAATATTTAACATGTTTTTCCAAAACTTGATGAAATTAAGTATCTTTTAAGTTTACCAAATTCAAGTGATATTCTTGGACTGTGTGAAACTTTTCTCACGGAAAACGTCGAAAACCAATTTTTAAGTATCAATAATTTCTCGTTTGAGAGAAAAGACAGACTTAATAAAAATAGTGGTGGAATTTTAGTATACCTAGAACATGATGATATTGAGTCAATCTGCATTCAAGTAAATTATGCCAATTGTAAACCATTTCTAGTGAAATTCGTATACAGACCACCAGATGTAAATCAGGCGTGGATAGATAAACTCGACCTGCTAAACTTAGAAACACATATCCTCGGAGATTTCAACATCAATTACTTGCCGGAAAATAAGAATGAAAAATTCACAAATAAAAAATGGAAGGATGTAATAATGAAATTCGGTCTTAATCAACTTATTAAAATCCCAACAATATAACAAAACTAAGTTCTACTATTATTGATCATACATATACTATATAATGTGAATATATAAGTGAAATATTGGTACCAAACTACAATATCAGTGATCATTACCCAATATATTTCACGAGATCGATGAATCACACTGATGAAAATCAAGATAGTCACAAAACAATAACGTACAGGTCTTTCAAAAAGTTTGATAAAGCCAGTTTTCGGGACGACTTATCAACTGCAGCATTTCACTTGATAGAAACATTCTCTGACCCCAATAAATCACTACATTTTCTTTATTCTATATTAAACAACATCCTGATAAAACATGCACCTATGAAAACGAAAAGGGTAAAACGCGTCATACAACCTTCGTGGTTTACAGAAGAAAAAAAGCAACGTGATAAGCTACATAAAGATACAAAATTTAATGAATACAAGATTTTGCGGAACAAAATTTCATCCATGATAAAGAAAAATAATAAGAATATATATAACATTGCAATAAAAGATAATAAAAATCCAAGCTATCTGTGGAAAAATATAAGAAATATAAAAAATATATCAAATAACAATACAGAAGAAAATGGCATATCATTGCCATCAAAACTGGTTATCAATAAAACATTATTTCATCACGAGCGGGCACCTGGGTAGAACCACCGACCTTCCGTAAGCCAGATGGATGGCTTCCTCACATGAAGAATTCAACGCCCCGAGTGAGACTCGAACCCACATCGATGAGTGGCAAGTGATTTGAAGTCAGCGACCTTAACCACTCGGCCACGGAGGCCCCCCATTTCATTAATATATCAAATATCGTTAAAAAGACAGAATTTGTAACAAATAATTTCTCAATTTTGGACAAATATCTAGACAACAAATTGAAATTTAATATGTTTAATATTGAACCAATATCGGCATTTGAAGTTAAAACAATTATAGACAAATTAGATACTAATAAATCAACGGGATTAGACGGCATTGGTCCTAATATACTTAAATATTGTGGTGAATATAACACGTCTGCAATTGCATTTTTGATAAACAAAAGTATCGACACATGTACGTTTCCAGATTCTTCAAAAGAGGTATTTGTTGTTCCAGTATTTAAACAAGGAAACAAAGAAGATCAAAACAACTATCGCCCTATCTCAATTTTACCGACAATATCTAAAATATTTGAAAGACATATAGCGATTCAAATGCAATCTTTTTTTCAAAACATTTAACATCATTCACGAAACTCAGTCAGGATTTAGACCAAATCATTCATGCCATACAGCTCTTACGCGATTAATAGATGCCTGGTTAAAAGACGTAGATTCTGGAAAATATGTAGGTGCTGTATTTCTTGACTTAAGGAAAGCATTTGATCTTGTTGATGACTCTATTTTACTACATAAACTAAAACAGGGAATTATCTGAAGTCAGAATATGGTTTTTAAATAAGAAAACGGGTGTTTTCATATATGCCTTTTTTCTGTGACGTCATGTATCTATGCTTGTCATAAGAAGGAAAAATATTTTTCTGTATTTGTTTCCGTTTTCCTGGAGACATTCCCACCACAGTATGTTTCTTTTGGGTTTTCCCATCAACAAGGTCATGAGGGAGCCTTTCCTGAAAGCCCTCCGTTATAAAATTTTGCCTTGCCTGCATGACTCATTTTTAAAAAAGATGAGCCATGCCTGCATGACTCATTTTCCCGGGGACATATGGACACCCAGGGATGACTCTTTTAAACGATACTAGGGGATAAACTCACTTTCTTGTTGTTTCCATCCAGGGTTGGCTCACCTTTTCCATCAAAAATTTAAAATGAGTCTTCCCGGAGCCACTTCAAGACCCAAAAGATAGGTAGCTAAAGCCACCCCGGGGATGACTCACTTCCGAGGTCGAAAATTCAAAAAAAAAACTCAATTTTACGCGCCCAAAAGCCGGGTATCCCTTTTTAAATGTTGACTTATCTCAGTTTTATGAAAATTTGAAATTTTTCAAAGCCAAAATTTGATCCCCCCTTTAAATTCTTAAAATATATTGTATGAAAACGTTTTTTTAATTTTACCCCAAAATTTTATGATCTTATAAAAAACCCTTTCCCAAATCTTGGCGCAAAGGAGAACACCCAAATACTGATTCTCATTTTGACAGCTAAAAATGAGTAATTTGGTCTAAATCTCAATAAATTTAGTTCTGCCTTTTAAAGGGGATTTTTCAGGGATTATCTCAGCTAAAATGCATTCCCCATCACGTTAAAATTGTGCGTGTGGGTTTTCCCAATTTAATTTTCAATTAATTTCTAAAAAACAAAATTAAAAAAAATACATAGAGGATATTACCCGGGTGTTTTTTCTTTTAAATTTTATTAAACGAGTTGAAAAAAAATAATAAAATGCGGGTTTCGCCGAGAATTTTTAAAATTCTATTAAAACGATTTTTAATAAATGCAAGTGGAAAGACACAAAGGAAATACTAGTATTATTTTTACCCTTTTAAATTTTTTCAGATGAAACATCAAAATTTCTTCTATTTTTACCTATTTTAGCCAAGTAAATTCCCCCAACGTCTCCAAAAAAAAAAAGGGAACGTCAACGTCAATGTAAATTTGCTTTATTACACTAGTGTTTTTATAAAAAACTTTGTATTACTACATTTTTTTATTTATCAAAACGGGGAAGGGGTTCTTATTGAAAAAAATTTTTTTCCAAGTAAAAAACCATTTATGATATCTGAAACTCTTTTTGAGTATTTTTCTTTAAAATTCCCTTTTTCCCATCCCCACCCAAAAAGGGCTGGAATACTCATTTTTTTATAAAACACTTGCATTGTTTTTTTTTTCTGTGAAAAAACTTAAATCAAAACTTTAAAAAACTATGAAGTTTTTTTTAAAGGGTTTAATACACAATTCAATAAAAAAATTAAAATTGAAATCAAATGGCCCTTTATAAATTTCCCGGAATATTTTAAAGGGGCACGAAAAATAAAAAAAACCCGGTATAAACCTCCCTTAAACCTCCTATCTCTAGCCTTCCTATTGTAATACTTCTTGTATCTAGCATTTCTTTTTGAAAATGTTCCCTGGCTATCTCTTACACTTTATCCCCCAACTTTTTTTTGCAAACCCCAAAAACATACGGTAAAGGGGTTTTTAAAATTTCATCATTTCCGTCTTACCAGCCCAAAAACTCTCTTAGCCCCTTTATCGGCCCACGGTTTTTTTTTCCCCGTAAAGTAACTCAAAGGGAGGAAAACCCAAAAAACTTTTTTGCGGAACTTCACGGTAAGCAAAAAAACCCATAGCATTCAAAAAACCTATCCCAATCTTAGGTCTTCATCCCACATACGCTTCAAAAACTGTTTAAACTCCCGTTTAAACTTTCTACAAAAAACCCGTTACACATAGGGGGGCCCGGTTTGTTGTAGTTAACGGGCCTTTAAATGCAAAAACCCTATAACTTCTGCCTTTAAGGTCTGACGTAAACTCCCGATCCAAAATCGGAAAGCTTTTCCTCTGGCACTCCAAAATCTACTGTAATATCTATAAGGGCCTCTGCTATTTCTCTCATTTTCAATACTGGGTTTAGTGCTATAGCTTCGGGAAACTAGTAGATAATTTCCTTAGTAAAAAATGAAAATGTTTTTCCTATCAGTCATAGGTTCGATCGGCCCAAACGTATCGAGGGAAAAACTCTCTTAAAGGGGGAGTATCAATCAAAGGCTTTTTTTTTCCAAAACGGAATTTTTACTTACTCTCCCCTTAGTTTATTTTTTCCCGTTGACAAATACTAAAATGATGCGGGCCCTCCAAACCCTCTCCCTTTAAACCCCTTTGGCCAGTAAAATTCTTTTTAAAATACCCTAACACTTTTTTTTTCCCCCTTAATCCCCTAAATGGCCGGGACAGTAACGAATCTTGTGCAATTTTCACCCACGTTTTCAAAGGACATTTGGGTTTAAAATTTCAACTGTTACTTTTTTTAAAATTTTCTGGGCGGTATACCTCTATATAACAATTTTAATTCCTTATCTAAAAATTAACTCCCCCTTTACCTCTACACTGTTTAAATTCGAAACCTTCCTCACCCTTCTTTCTACAAAAATTCTAACGTGCTATCTTTCGGGTTGCTTTTTAAGAATTCCTTCTAGTACAACAAAATCTGAGAGGGGAAACTTTAAGTTTTTACTTGCGGGGGAACTTTGGCTTGCCCCCCCTTTTTTAAAAATTTTTTTTAATCGGGACGCTAAGCTACTAAACTGGGTTCTACAGCTCCCTCTACATTCCCAAAAAACCATCATTGGTAGGATTATCTAAAACCCAAAAACCCCTTTTACTTTTACCCTTAAAAATTACGGAAAATTTCAATATTTTTTTTCTAGCTACACCCTAGCCTTTGTTAACCCCCCATTAGGTACTTACATTAGGGGTTTTTTTCTCAAAAAAACTGACTTGCTTCTACTAATTTTCCCGTTTAAATTTTCCCAACAATTAAAAACCTGTATCCCGCATAGCGTTTTAACCCCTCCCATTACAAGTCCCGGGTTTTGTAGGACATGTACTTACATAAGAATCCCTAACTCCCCCTACATCACTTATTTTCTAAAAATTGCTTTTCACTCTCTGCCCTATTTGGGACTTACTCCAATCTCTTCTCTATTTCTTCCTTTTCCTCTGCTCCTAGATCGGTCAGGGCCCTCTCCCTTTTTTTTCTTTTTTCCTTTACATTTCTATTCTCCCTTTTAAACTATTTTCCCTGTTCCTGCTCAACCTTTTAACTCTGCGGGGCCCCTTTTGCACTGTTACCCCCCGTACTTTCCACCCCTTAACAGTAATATAAAACTATCCCCATTCGACCACCCCTTATAACACTTCATACCCCCAAAGGGTTGAAAACCTCTACCTCTATTAGCAACATTTTTTTGACTTTTTTATTTTTTGGTGCCTACATTAGGGACTACAAAGGATAGGGTCTCTGAGGTATTTCTTTTTGGTTTATAGCTCCGGTCCTTTTTGGGTTCAAATTCCACATATTGGGCCTCCTCGAGTCTTTGCAAACAATTTTTGCATTTTTCTGTCCCCTCCTTAGTTTTAACAAATTTTCTTACTACTAAAATTTGGTATGTTCTCTATTACAGACATCAAAAAAATTTGGCCCTAAAAATAAAATCTAACTTTTCCTTCGAAAGTTTTATCTACCTTAACTCAGTCTAACCCCAACCTCTAAATATTACTTATTTTTGGTTAAAAACATAAACAAAGGTTTTCATTATCACGGGCCCTCAGTTCTAAACTTTTTTTTTAAAACCCAAATCGTCAGGGGAGTTCGAACTAAACGTAGCAAAGGGGTTTTCGTTTATCATAATCCTTCCAAATCTTCCAACGGAAAAGCCTATAAAAAAACCTCTCTTGCCGAAACCCTTTAAAGGAACGGTAAGTTAAGGGGACCTTTACCCTTTTTAAACCCCCAAACCTGCGCAACAGCGTCGTTTCGTACAAAATTCAATTTACGCATCCATGGAATCAATTTTTCAAAAAGGGGGAGAAAAATCTTAACCTTTCCCTTTTTTTTTTTTTTAAACCTTCATTTTTCAAAGTCTGTCTTAAATTTGCTTGTTTTTTTTTTCCTATTTCTCCCTTCCCATTTTTTTCTCTGTTCTAACTTCCTGCTAACATTAACTTCTCCTTTTCCATTTCTAACTTATCCTGTTCTAACTTAGGGCCCTTTATTCTAACTTATCTAGCTCTAACTTAGGTTCAAACCCTTAAACCTTTCCTTTCAGCCTCTAAGCTACAAACGTCGTTAATATTCTATCTTTTCTTTCTGAAACCTAGTTCTAACTTAATTTTTTTTCCCCTATCTGTTTCTAATCACCTTTTTCTGCTTCTACTTTTAATCTCTCTGCTTCAAAACCATTTTTTTCTCTTTTTTTCTTTCTGCTTCAAAACCTATTTTTCTCTGCCTCAAATCTACAAAGTTTTTCCCTTTCCAGTTCCCCTAACCTGTCTTCCTTAACAAATTTAAAGAAAATCCTCTCCTTCAAAACCCAAAACTCCTTTCCTACCTTCGTTAACTCTAACATAGTCATGATTCATTACGTTAACATATATAACATACATTTACAACAGCTACTATAAACAACCTGGGGAAACACTAGTTAAAAATCGTGAGGGGAAAAATAGATTTAACTATTTTACACTAAAGCTCTAAAGTTCCCACTGAACCCAAAAACAAAAAAATTATACCAAACGTATATACTACACAAAAGGGGTTCCTAAACCTAAAATAAAAATACATAAGTTCCCGAAAACAGAAATATGTGTAAATTCAAGGTTGCATAGGCAACAATCAACAAAGTACAGTGACAGTAGGCTGAAAAAACAATCCCTTACCCTTTTTAAAAATATCAATAAAACTTTAACTGGGGGTTAAACATTTTTAGTGTAACAAATAAAACAAAAAAAACCCAAAGTGCTTTTATCCTTAAGAAAAAAGAATGGGTTTTAACCCACAACATTTGTAGCACTAAAAAATAAGAGTGGGTTTAAAAAGTATAGCAAGAAAAACAAGCTTGCTAACAACCCCAAATTAAAAAAAAAATACTGAATCGGGTTTGAAATACAGAACTAAAAACAAAATAGGTTATGGGAGAAGTGGGGCGACAAAAAATTAAAGAGTAGGAAAAACCTCCCCTTTGAAAGGGGCCCGGATAATTTCTCGCACAAATTTTGGGTTTTGGCTTAATCATAGAGTGACACAAAAACCCAAAAAAAAAAATAAAAGGAACGAACTCACCTAGAATCAAGTGTCTTTAAGCAATGTCTATCATTTTCTGTGACCCAAAAAAGCGGGGTTAGCTAAAACTACGGAAACTGTCTTGTCTTGTCTGAGGAAAGGGAGGGTCACTCTAAAAAAATGAATAAAAACAAATTTATATGTGTAACAATAAAACAAAAAAGAGGAATCTTTAAAAAATTTTTTGCTGCTTTAAAATGGGTTTTAAATTTAATGTTCGAATAGTTTATTTGTGTTGGTGGGCCCCCAACCCACTTTGACACCATTTTGACAGGAAAAGGGGCCCCGTCCCGGCGACAGTAACCATCAAAAAAAAACCAAACCCCCTTTTTACAATTTTTAAAAAATTTTATTTACATAAGATGATTATTAAAAATTTGAATGATATGAAAGAAAAAAAAATGATTATAAGAAAGAAAAAAAAAAAAGGAAAATTTTAGTATCTCTAGATACAAAAGTTCTTATAGTCCATTCTAATCGACGTGAAAACAGGTTTTTTAATGTAATTGTGAAATTTAATTTGCACAAACAAAAACATTTTCTCAAAAAACCCGTCCCTTTTTTTAAAAAAGTGAATACGTTGATTCCGTTTTTGGTCCCTATGGTGGTTTGGTGTTTTCATCCCCGGCTGAATTTTAGGGATAACCAAAAAAACATCGTCTTTTCGGGGTTTTCGGCAAACCATTTGGGGCGAAATCTTGCGCTGGGGGAAAATCACATCCAGGCGAGTGAAGGACAAGTGAACCTTTTGGGGATTTGTTTCTTCCGGGTTATGGGCATCACCCGGAAAAAAACGTCTGGGGGGAAAAAAAAAAGCTAAAATATATAAAAATATGGGGAAGCACCATAGCCCCAAAAAAAAAGTCAGGGATAAAAAATGCTCCTTTGGGGCTCACCAAACCTCCGTGGTCCCCTAAATAATACGTGCAATTTTTACAAAATATATGTGCTACTAAGTTCAAAACCCCCCCAATGATTAAAATTTTCGTTTACTTATTACTTCCATTTTTTACAAAGTTTTCTTACTTTTAAAAGGGTAAAGTTAAAAATATGAAAAGATATGAAAAATATATTTATGAAAACATTATAGATACGGACTTTATTAAAATGCAGCTATTTTTTTACAACTACAAATTAACCCAAAAATTTAATATAAAACAAAAAGTTATATCATAGTTGGGGTTTCCCTATAATATCAAATGCCCTACACTACAACGGCATTAATTAGATGTTTATAGACTGGCACACAATTACAAATTACAATAATATATTACATAATGGTGCTAGACTTGCCATATAGATTTTACAATTTAAAAATTTCCAAAGCAGTAATGACGTTCCCTAATAAAGAAAAAGTTTGACATAAGTTTTTGAAACAAATTTCTTTATAAAAAATCATGTTACAAATTTCAGTTTTAAAATTTTACATCTTATATAAATGAAAATTTTAGTTTTTCCTTTTTTCGAAATAATTTACAAAAGTCTGAAAAATTTTTAAAAAATCATCCTGGGCCCAAAACCGGGAAAATAGCCAAAATCATATTTCCGGGGGGAATTTAAATAAAAGTTTACAGAATTTGTAGAAGAACAAAAAATTTTCCAAAAAAAAATCCCAAAGCCCAAAAAAATACAAAAATCTAACAAATAAATTTCTTACCCCCGATTTGAGCATAAATTTCTAGCAAAAAAAATAATTCAGACATGATTATTAAAAAAGTCGTTAAAGGGGGTTGTGGCAAAGGGGGATAAATTTGTCCGTCCCATTTAAAGGTTTAAAGGGCCGCCAAATTAAATAAATTTTATGGGATTCACGGTTAAGCCCTGAGCTATGATATTGTCATTTTCACCCGGGGTTCCCCGATATTTGCCCGGGGAATTTTAACTACTTTGGGCCCCGAATTTAAATTGACAATTTGAGGGGCCCCTTTTTAGTGGTTTTGGGGATTAAAAAAAACGAATTACTTTAAATTTATAAAAAAATCAAAATTTTTTATTACTGAAAAAGAAATTTTAAAGAAAATTTCATGGAAATTTATGTTTGAAATACAGAAAAACATGAGAGGTATTTCATGCGTGAAATCTGACATTTACCCCCAATAAAATCAAAAAAATTTTAAAAAAAGATGATGCAATATTGAAATTTTCAATACAGATAAAAAAAAGGCCCGTATGTCAATTTGTGACATCCCTCCCTGGATGGATACCTCAGTTTATCATAATTTAATGAGTTTATCCACGGATGCCACTTCAAAATCCAACGGGTTGGGAGCTGAAACCCTCCACGGATGACTCACTTCCCGGGGGACATTCACAAAAAACTCAATTTTACGCGACAAAAAACCTGTATCCCTTTGTTGAATGTTGAAATTATCTCAGCTTTTTGATATTTTAAACTTTTTAAACGCCACCAATTGATCCCTCCTTTTCTTACAAATATTGTATGAAACGTTTGAATTTTACACCAAAAATTTTTTGGAAAATTTTTAAAAAAAATCCTTCAATTTTTTGGCGCAAATGTAGAACATCCAATACTGACTTCTCACTTTGACAGCTAAAATTTAGTCAAGGGTTTGGGCTAAAAATCAATCAGTAGTTCTGCCTTTAAAAGGGAAATTTCCTGATTATCTCACGCTAAAATGCATGTACCCCCCACGTTTAAAATTGGGTTTCAGTGTGGCGTGTTTCATATTTAATTTTCAATTAAGTCTCAAAACCAAAAATTTTTAAAAAAATTTCATAGAGGATATTAAACGGGTGTTTTTTCATATTGAATTTATTAAAAGAGTTGAATAAAATAATAAATGCGAGGTTTTGCCGAGCTTTATCAATTCTATTCAACGAGTTTAATAAATGCAATGTGGGGAAAAACATAATGTTTAAAACTGTATTATTTTTATCCTTTTTAAAATTTTTTTTAGATGAAACATCAAAAAATTTTTTCTTCTTTACCTATTATAGACCAAGTAAAAATTTACCCAAAAGTCCCCAAGAAATAAATGACGTCAACGTCAAAGGGCAATGCTTTTTTTTAAACTAGTGTATTTTCAAAACCCCTTTTGTTTCATACCTTATTTTATTTATCAGATAGGAAAACGGGGGGTTTTTATTGAAAGAAAATTTTTCCCAAATAAATTTCCCTTTATGATATTTCTGCAACTTTTTTTGGGGGATTTTTTTTTTAAAAATTTCCTTTTTTTCCACGGGATTAAAGCTGGGAAAAAATTTTAGTTTTATAAAAACACTTGCATTGATATTTTTCTTTTGAAAAAACTTAAATCAAAAAAATTTCAACTATGAAGTTTTTTTTGAAAATTTAATTTCCCCAATTCAATCACAAACATTTATTGAAATCAAATGGGGCCTTTTTTAAACTTGGGGTTGGGAAAGTGGCCGAGAATAAAAAGAAAAAGCGGGATAAACATCAAGTTTTGCAAAGTTACTTCTTGAATGTTTCCCAAATTTGGAAATAATTTAAAGCAACACTGAAATTTTTAAAAATATGTGAAAAAAACCCTTTTTTTATCCTTTTTTTCTCCATATTATTATTGTACGTAAATTTCCCTGCCCCAAAAATTTTTCACTGGGGAAAAATTAAGTGTTCCGTCTCAAATGCGTTTAAACGATTGACTTAGTAATGGGAAATCCCCCAAAGATTTACAAACCAAAAAAACAGTTTTTTTTAGCATTAAACAACATGCACTGTCCCTTTTGAATAGGGAAAATTCATTTCCAAGTTTCCCTGAAAATTTTTTTACCCTTTATTAGAAAAGACATGTTAAACAGCCCTTTTGGGAAATTTCCCCAACGTTTTATTTTTTTGACCGATGTTACTGCTGTCTTTGCATTCATTTCATGGTTGGGCTGTATATTATTACCACGAGTCCTTTTTTTCATTTCCCCTAGGAAAAATGTCCCTTTAACAATACCGAAGGCCGCATTTTCCCGAAAAAACAAAATAAAAAAAGTTTAAAACATTTTTGAAAAATGAAATTAAAATGTATAAAAAAGTACCAAGAAAACAGGCCCAATAAATTTTGGGCTTTTACTTGGTTTTTTAAAATTTCACCCTTTTCCCTTTTTAAATGCAAAATTTAAACACCCAAAAATTTTCATTGAACCAAGCCATTGCCGGGGTTTTTGACCGCCTACAACCCTGCTCGAATAGTTATTGTTGCTATAGCAACAAAATTGGGCCCGCATATTCTGCATATTTCCATATTGCCTTTTTTTAACTATAGGGAAACAAATAAAAGGGCCCCCGTCTTATTCCCTGTACTTTTGCGTAAAAGTTTCAAACAAATTTTTCTTTATCCAAAAACCCCAATAAACGCCATTACTTTTTTTGTTTTTTTCCGAGAAAAAAAAAAATTTTACTTTTCCCGTTCCCGTTTGAACCCCACTTTGAAACAACCCTTTAAAACAAATATACATATACCGGGCACTGTCACCCGCTGTCTTTTAATCTTACAACCCACAAGTGGTTGGCCAATAAAAAATTAGAACTGTATGTGTTTTAAAAATAATTTGTAAAAATAATTAATAAAAAACAAATTCTCTATTTATTTTGTTTTCCCCCCCTAGGTTAAATTTAAGTTATTTCTATTGTGAAGGGCCTTTAAAAAAATTTTTTTAAAAAAAAAAGGGGGCCCGACCCCTTTGCTTTTTTTTGGCCCGTAAAATGTACAGTTTCGTATTTGTTATTTATAAAAAGTAAATAGTAATAAGAAAAAAATATTATTAAAAATAAACACCCGGGGAACCCCGGAAGTGGAGTTTTTTCAGCCTTGGGTTTCGGCGCTTTTTTACATTTTTGGGCGGGGAAAGGGGAAACCAACGTTTCTACAAAAGTGTGTCATTTCTTTATTTAAGTGATTTTTATTTGGTCATTTTTTTTATCGTTTTTGTTTATTTCGCTACGATGTTTCTTTGACATTGAAAATTGTACCTTTTCAAAACCGCCATATTGTTCTCGCAATTTTTCGCCCGGCCTCCCGGGTTTTAAGGTGGTGTGAAAAATTTTTAATCGAGGGAAATGTCATTCAGACGATTTTTATCTTGGGCCCGAACACAGAAAAACAAAAAGAAAAAAGCCCCCCAAGGACGCCCATTATGCATGTATTTCCCCAGTCTACCTAAGCCGCCATCATGGAAAGCATTTTCAACTTTCCCCCTTAAAATAAAGTATTACATTCAGGGAAAGCAATGGCTGAAAAAGTTTAAAACCGCAAAAAACAGAAGTGATTTCTTGGGCTATCTAACCTAAAACCCACCCCCTCATTTTTGAAAAACACCGCTTATTTTTGTCGCCCACTAAACATTAAAAATTACTTTCACCAAGAGGGAAAAGGGCAGACCATATAAATAATATTTTTGGCATCACCGAAAGTGCTGGGGGTTATCCAAATTTAAAATACAAACTGAAACGCGTTAACAAACAAATTTATAAGCTTACTTAAGCCTCTTTTTAATAGCATAAATTGTTGGGACATTGCACGAATATGAAAAGAACTCTTGGACAAAATTCAATATGAAGCTGCAGAATAGTGACAGGTCCACCCCTTTCCGTATCAAAAACCTTTACACAAGAAATGTTGGGTCTCCTTGTCAGATCGTAAAAAATTCAAAAACTGAAT
>NW_026461617.1:0-71630 GCF_021730395.1 Mercenaria mercenaria | reverse complement strand
GATCTGAAATTTCATTTATGCCAACAGATTTATTTGGCAGATCCTTCTTTTGTTCACTTACAATATTGTTTTTTAATTACTTCCCTTTTACGTTACTATAAATAGCTTATTTTAGTAACTTTTTTATTATTGGCCATAGGGAAAAACCGAGACCACTTTTCTGTTGTACAACATGGATGGTACCTCCAATTTTTAGGTGTATTTTGACATATCTATACCTTGTAAGAATTGTTTTTTCTTTTTGGTTAAATTTCTTCCCTTAGTTGTTCCTGTCCTTTGGATTTAGATATTTTTTCTGAGGACCTTCTTGTCCTCAAGTGCAATGATAACAGGTGAGCGATATAGGGCCACCATGGCCCTCTTGTTTATATAACGGGAATATTCAATAATATAAATGAAAAAGTAAGTAAAATAGAAAGGCAAATAGTAAGAAAACCTCCTTTGTTTTTAACATCAGCAACAGAAGATGCTGCTGGATTATTTAAATGGAAAGTTGTAAATGCTAGTCCTGGTTTAGTTCAAAATGGTAATGATGTAACAACCAAACAAGATTGCATTTTAATTATCTTTATACATGCAATTAAATTAGATAAAGGAGAAGCTAAATTAGAATTAAAAAACAAAGAAAATACAATTCTTCAAAGTTACAATGTAAAAAATAACAGAAAAAATGAATCTATTTCTATTAATTATGCTGATCAATTTAAAACAAATGATGTTATTTATGTAGATGGTTTAAACGTTAAGAATATTCAATTAACAATTTATGGAGGAATTTAATTTAACGATAGGCTAATGTATTAATACCATTCTCAAGAATATATCTTTTATCGTCATAACATGATAAAGATGTTTTAATAATAACATAACTGGAAAGATTGTGCTTATCAGAACGAATAACTTTAAAGGTATGTTTAGTTTGTGTTGAATTAAACAAAGTATCTTTGTAATTTTCATGAACTATTGTTTTTTTTACAACATGCTTTTTAATTGCTTTACATTGTTTAATGTTAACTTCATTTTCTAATAAATATGAATACATTTTACTTCTTAATCCAACAAATTCAACAATGGGAATGCCGGCAGCCTCATCTTTGAATTTTCCAATTACTATTTTGTTGTAATCAAAATAAAACTCTGAATTACTGTCATAATCACTATTATCAAACAGGTCTGAATCTTCAAAAAAAAATCCTCATATACATCTTCAGTCTTTATTTCATAACATAATGAATCAGTGTCAGTGAATAGTAATTTACAATTACCATTATACTTTTCTGTAATGTAATTATAATGAAAATCATACATTAGATATTTTGATAAATCTAGAATACACATTCCAACATAACAAGGTCTGTTTAATAATAAACTTTCTTTTATTCTATGAATACCAAACAAATTCTTATTAAACATTGTTGAACTAACAAATGAAGGTTTTGCTAAATTCTTCAATAAAAGACTTTCATCATGTGTTAACTTAATAATTATTCTCCATCGTCTTACAGAATACAGAGTTGTTCATGAGTTTAAAAATGTCTTTTGTAAAAGAATTCTTTGTTTTAGATCTGTTTTGAGTATTAAAATCAATATATCCTTTTAACCAAGGACTTTTGTCAAAAGTTAAAATTATATGTATTTTTGTTACTTTTAATCCTAATTGTGCATATAGTTCAAGATTTTTATAATGAACAACATAGTTTTGTTTTTTCATTAAAGTTGGAACTAATTTGTTTACATTATTTTTTCTTATTTCAAATTCTTTTTTAATATTTATACTATAATTCGAAAGCCATTTGTCTGGTATTTTAATTTTTTCAGGTGCTAAAGGATAATCATTGTGAAGATCATGTAATTCTTTTGGATATTCCAAATCACATTCAATTATAAAGTTAGTTTTACCTTTTGCAATTAATTTCTTATATTGTTTTAAAGTGACCCATTTAAAATTTCCAGAGGGCAAAGGTCGGCCCATAGCCCAACCGTAAAGGTTATTGGCGTCGAGGTACATAACGTATTTAGTTTCTAATTTAAGATCATAATTTTTCATATATTTATTGTTTGCTTTGCTGTAACGATTAGCTATATAACTTATTCCTCCTCTCAGTCCCAGTATATATTTTTTTATTTATAAAATAAACGAAACAGAACATAGGTATATACATCCATACCAGATATAGGTTATAAATGTAAATATTCATATACAAATATCTAATAAATGAATCTTTCCTCTACACCAAATACACAGTGAATAAACACTGCTTAATTAAATTACCTAGATCAAGGGAAACTTTCCCTTACATCAAAGTTACAGCCAATAACGAAATTGGCCGCTCTTCTACTGGAAATACAGCGCCCGAGTATTTTTGGCTCTGAGGGTCAAAACACCCGTTGTGCACGTTTCAATAATGTCTGCCACTGTTTTCGGCAGTCATGCCCAACAAATGTTGGCTGTCAAATCTGGAAACACCATGGGACAAAATGCCCAAGAAATGTGGGCTGCCAAATCGGAAAACCCTATGGACAAAATGCCCAACAAATTTGGGCTGTCAAATCTGAAAACCCCATGTGACTAAAGGCCCAACAAATGTGGGCTGCCAAATCTGAAAACCCCCATAGGACAAAATACTGAGCATTCGATTCCAGTATTAACAAACTATCGGGAATTTATTATTTCCAGTCGGTGACCTGGTGAATACTCAAAATCGCCTGGACATTCCCTGCCAACCATGTGGTAAATGCAGGGCGAAATAGATTTTTGAGAACATACACTATACAAAATGGTAACATCCCTGGTTTAATATCTTACTTCATATAAAATTTACAAGGGTAACCTCCCCTTTGTTAAACATCCTAAACTGACCAATCATAAAATAGGCAATTCATGTACATTATATACAGTTACAAGTGTAACCTCCCCTGTTTTATATATTCTGAATTCATCGGTTGTAAAATGTCGCCTACATCATGTAAAATTTGCAAGGGTACTCCCCCTGTCTACATCAAAATATAAATATAAAAACTAAGACTCCTAACGTGATCATCACGGAGGACACCCTACCTTATTTGAAATATTGCTTACTCTTGAAAAGTGACCCTCCGGTCAGACGGAGAATCACTCTGCTCCTTCAGTTCAGGGCAATCTCTTCTCAGGTGATCTCCCTGACAATTAAAGCATCTCCCTGGAGATCTAGGCAAAGTACGATTTTTCAGCCAATGATTTCCCCCACAATTAAAGCAGCCTCCCCTATTCCGA
The DNA here is from genome assembly GCF_021730395.1 of Mercenaria mercenaria. Classification (NCBI taxonomy): domain Eukaryota; kingdom Metazoa; phylum Mollusca; class Bivalvia; order Venerida; family Veneridae; genus Mercenaria; species Mercenaria mercenaria. The sequence continues at coordinate 68,377 of NW_026461617.1, read as the reverse complement.
CTAGGACTACCTGATCTACCCGGACTGTTTTCCCAAAACTTATTTCTTCCGTGACTATATGGAGAGGGGGACAATGATTGCTCAACATTTGCGGTAAGCTCAGACATAACTTTCAACAAATCTGTCTGCTGCTTAGAAGCGTTTTCTTGGTATTTAAGTTGGCTTTTGCTAGAGGTCTCCTTGACTTTAATCATACTGTTTAGTAACACTGAGAGGGTATGTTGCGTTGGGGTTGGAGCGACTTTAGAGCTAATAGTCGGACTTGAAGTATCTGAGTCTGTACTGGAGGCAAGCGTCTCTGAACGTTTGGGAATTGACTCCCTAGTAGCCTTAATATTTGGACATTCCTTATGCGGAGATAGATTGCCATGTTATGCATTATGGCACTGTTGAAATTCCTTAGCATGTTCAAAGCACGAGCGTATTTTAGTTTGAGATGGATCACATGTTCAGCTGCACTTACGTCCCACATTCCATAACATAAACAAAAACAGGTTACAGCCTGTGATTCTGTCAATGCCTGGTCAACGGATGGAAATGCCTCAGTGGCCAATACTAACAACCTATCTGACCATTCGTCAAGGCTCTCATCCGGGCATTGTGTAACAGACTGAAGTTGGACTAGATATATTTCAGTGGGTGTGTGTGTATGGGGGTTGGGGGCTGGGGGTTAAAGCCAAAAAAAATCAGCCCCAATTCTATAATTAGTTCTGCATAGGAGATGTTAGGCCTACGTCTGATTGAGTTTGAGAAGAACTCCCCCACCTTCCCGGAAAGGTTCGATTCTATATGAAATTTGCTCTGTTCTTCCCCCACTTATTATAACGTGCATATGTTTCAAACTTATGACGGAAGGTTCGCCAACTTGAGGTGCCATCATATGGTGGCAGTTTTGGCAGCTTAAAGTCTATTTTTGGAATTTTCGTTTGGTCTTGCAGAAGGTTGTGCGAGGGCAACCCCATTTTGGTTCATAAACCGCACACCCGAGCTATTATAGTCTTGCAAACAAGAATTACTGGGGAGCACGTAATGCGCCTGCTGTTCAGTCCCAAATAGCCGATGAGGGTGGGGGGGGGGGGGGGAGCAGGTTTCATGGCTCAAGATGGAACCATTTGTTGGTAAATTGACTGGATCCACAGCACTGACTTGATGTTCATAAGGCGTTGTATCTCTTGAATCCGAATATAACAGGCCAGAACCTCCCCAAGAGTACATAATCTGAGCCGCAATCGACTCATTTACCCTAGATAAGATCTGTACCCTTGTGGCAGGCACTTGTAACGGTGCCCTAGCATGCATATTTGCATAAACTGGGGTGCGGATCATGGGAGTAGCCACGGCATCAGGTGGCATTGAAGCAGCCATAGTGTATGGTGTCGAGGCCACTAAAGATATATTGGCGGGCATTTGCGCAAAGGACGCAGTCGTATGGTAAGATGGCAGTGCAGCAACTGTAGTATTTGGGATTGAGGCCAAACCGGACCAAGCTATACTGGTTGGAATGGATTTAACCCCAACGAAACCCATTTCGGGTGTCAGAGGTTGACACAAATGACACCCCTGGGTTGCGCTACGAGAGAGGGAACTTTTATATTTGTACTAAGTATGCCACTCATACAGTAGGGTGTTTGTGCAACAACATGGTCACTAGCTTTACATTTGGTATATACCTGATTACTTGTTTAGGTGGTGCCAAACCATAGGCATCAAAGTAAAAAGTATTAAAGTAACAAACCCAATGTGTTCCAGACCCAACAGAGTCATCTAAATTGATTATTCCGCATTCATTCTTTAACTTTGTTTTTGGCAAATTATTTCTACTAAATACACCTCTGAAGTTTTTAATACCGAGTGGCTTAACCCATTGTTCAATTTCAAAGTTAGAAATATGTTTGTTCATAAATTAAATTTGATTTTACAATAGGAATTCGTCTGTAAGGTCTTCCTTGTGAATCTATCTGTATACCCTGTCCTTGTCCCTTACCACTTAACAAAGATGTAATTAAAGGTATTCATAGACTAGCCGCAAGCATACCCAAAAACCTCCATCTTGTTTTTGTTTTGGAGTTAATTTAAGCACCCCAGTTCCTCTTAATTGTTTTCTTTGATTAAGAGTAATATATGGTGTTATCATATTTCTCTTATTATTAGGTACTGAAATCATACCATTCCCAAGTAACTTACTGACACCGGTAGTGGCAAGCCCAGACAAAGCGCCGATGCCTAGAGGAGCTAATATTTTTGGAGCTATTTTTGCTGCCATTGGAAGAATTGTTTTTCCTATTAATCCAGCCAAAGCTCCTAAAAATCCACCATTTTGACCTTGACTAGACATTTGTTTTTTTTGGAAATTGTAATTTCTAATTCATTCTTATTTCTAATAGACTTTTCAATTTGATTAATTTGTGTTTTTGTTAAAAGTAAAGGAAAGTTTCCACGTAATTGTTCATGTTTCAATCTAAAAGTATATGGGATCTTATCATTGTAAGCTTGTGCTAAATATTTCTTCTGTCTGTCTGTTAAATTTATTTTATATTCAATATAATTTGATGTCATTATATATTTTATATATATTTTATTTAAACAATAACAAGTTCATTTCCAATAGTATTTATTTCAACTGTTTCTTCGTACAATATAATTGCATAAACACGGATATTAGCTGTAAATGTATCTAATAAATGTGGATTATGTTCTTGTGAATTACTTTTATCAGGTCGTTGTAAATAAACAAACACATATTCGGGACTTTTTACACCGGCTGTTATTCTAAAAGTTATATTATTTTGTTGTGCATCTGTTGATTGTGTTCATTTCACGAAAGTATTTTCAACTTGTTGCTTTCATATATCTTTCAGAAATTAAATTAATTCCATATAGATTAAAAATTAAACGTGTAAACCACAAAATTAATTTAGTTACAATTACCCTACCTGCATCAGCAGCATTAGCTCTGTAAATTAATTCATCATCATTTGTTAATTGTAATGTTATTTGAATTTGACTTGGGGGTAACATGTTTTGTTCCAAACCCTAAAAAAATGAATAATTATTTAACGGAATTTTAGCATTTACCTCGTTACCACCCTGGATTAATAACTTCCTAGAAGCAAAACCTTTATTTTCTCCTGCTTCTTCATTCCTACTTTCAGCAACAGCAGTATCATCTAAATAAATAAATTCGTTTGTTCCAGTTGATTCTGCATAATCCTTAGATAATTCAACTAAATTCAGCATAGTTGAATTACAGGGTAAAATTGAAAAAGAAATGAAAGCTATGGTTGATTCTATTAAAGAACTTGAAGAAAAATCTGATTTAACAGACGACAACATAAAAAATGTATTTAGAACAAATTTTGAAAACTTATACACTCAAGTTCAAGAATTAAAAGATAGTATGATTAAACACGAAGAACTAAAAGACAAGATTATTGAAGCTGAAAAAAAGTTACAAAATATGTATCAGCTAGAAATCAGAACAGAAATAAATAAACTAAATACTGAAACGGTAAAAAACAATCAAGATTTGTTCGATACATTTTCAAATAAATTTGCAGAATATAAATCTGAACTTGAACAGGCAGCTTCACAAAGAGGTGATGATCATGACACAGCATTAGATAACCTTGAAAAACAACTTAATTCTAACATAGAAAAATTTAAGAAACAGCTTCGGGGCTTGATTAGTATTGTTGACACATGTCACGATTTAAAATACGCGATTTTGGTACGTGGCATTCCCTGTTTGATATTTCTCTTTGTTTTTTAAGTAAACTTACAGGTCTGTTACAAAAAGATATGACGCAGCTTAATGCTAAAGTTGAAGAAGATAAAAATGAACTGAACTTTGTAGTTGAAAAATCAGTTAAACAAGGAGAATTAATTTCTGATAATACTAAAGCAATTTCCACTAGTACCGAAAAAATTACAGAAATAAACCATGTTTTCTTAAAACAAAAAACACGATTAGCTAGAACAAAGAGTGTTGTTGACAATTTGTCTGCTTCTGAAGTTGCTACAACAAAACGAGTTGATGCTTTAGCTGAAGTAATTCTTAAACATGAAAATAAATATAAAGCAATAGAAGAAGAACTAGAAAAAGTAAGACGTGAAGTGTTTCTCTTTGAATATTATAATAACAAACAATTACATGTAAAGAGTTATTATCTTAAAGGAATAAAATATGATTTTGAAGATAAACAATTACAACAAAAGGTATTAAATGAAGTGATTTTTTTTCCGTTATTTGGAATACGGGCTAGTAAGATTACAGATTATAAAAGTTTTATTAAAACAAATCAATATCAAGCCGAGTTTCCAGGGAGAAGGAATGAAACGAGTGGAACTGGAATCCGACAAGATGGGGATTACATAATTGAAATAAATATTATTATTAACAACTCTGATAAAAAAATTGATTCGTTTCTTTTTTCCTGGGAGGGCATTCATACAAATGGAGAACAGTATATAACATCTGAGCTTAAAAATACAACACTGGTTTTTAAGAAAAAAATTGAAATTAATTTAAGCAAAGGAATGTCGTTTTTTATTATTCCAAATTCAGACATATTAATAATAGGTAGTAAAGATTATGCTGAATTTACTATAGATCCAGGAAGTTATGTCAGAGTCTATTTGGTTAATTAAAGTTTTAAAACTTAATTTTTATATAATGGGAATATTCAATAATATAAATGAAAAAGTAAGTAAAATAGAAAGGCAAATAATAAGAAAGCCTCCTTTGTTCTTAACATCTGCAACAGAAGATACCGACAGTGGTTTATTTCAATGCAAAGTTAGTAATGCCAGTCCTGGTTTAGTTCAAAATGGTAATAATGTAACAGTTAAACAAAATTGCATTTTAGGTATTCTTATAGATGCAATTAAATTAGATAAGGGAGAAGTTAACTTAGAATTAAAAAACAAAGAAAATAAAATTCTTCAAAGTTACAATGCCAAAATAACAGAAAAAATGAATCTATTTCTCTTAATTATGCTAATCAATTTCAAACAAATGATGTAATTTCTATTAATTCTTTAAACGTTAAAAATATTCAATTAACAATTTATGGTTCTAGCTTACAATTTATGGTTCTGTATAACCAGGCTGAGCTAAAGAGGAGCTAAAGCTCCATAAGCTAATGTATCAATACCATTATCAAGAATATATGTTTTATTGTCATAACATGATAAAGATGTTTTATTAATAACATAACTAGAAATATTGTGCTTATCAGAACGAATAGCTTTAAAGGTGTGGTTAGTTTGGGTTGAATTAAACAAAGTATCTTTATACTTTTTATGAACTATTGTTTTCTTTACAACATGCTTTTTTATTCCTTTACATTTTTTAATATTCATTTCGTTTTCTAAAAGATATGAATACATTTTACTTCTTAATCCAACGAATGAACAATGGGAATGGCGGCAGCTTCATCTTTGAATTTTCCAATTACTTTTTTATTATTGTCGAAATAAAATTTTGAATTTGGGTTATAATCACTATTATCAAATAAATCTTTGTCCTTATAAAAATCCTTATATGCATCTTTGGTTTTAATTTCATAACATAATGAATCAGTGTCAGTGAATAAAAGCTTTGCTGAACTTCCGTACTTTTCCTTAATGTAATTATAATGAAAATCATACATTAAATATTTTGATAAATCTAGAATACTCATTCCAACATAGCTGGGTCTGTTTAATAATACGCTTTCTTTTATTTTATGAATTCCAAATAAATTTTTATTAAACATTGTTGAACTAACAAATGAAGGTTTGGCAATATATTTTAATAAAAGGTTTTCATCATGTGTCAGTTTAATATTAACCCTCTTACGCAGATTTTCCATAGTCTTACCGAATACGCTGTTGTTCATTAACTTAAAAAAGTCTTTTTCAAATGAATTTTTTGCTTCAGATCTTTTTTGGGTATTAAAGTCAATATACTCTTTTAACCAAGGGCTTTCGTCAAAAGTTAATATTCTATGTATTTTTGTTATTTTTAAACCTAACTGAACATAAAGCTCAAGATTTTTATAATGAACAACATATTTTTCTTTTTTCCTTAAAGTCGGAACTAACATTTTTACATTACTTTTTCCTATTTTAAATTCTTCTTTAATAATTTTACTATAATTTGAAAGCCATTCTTCTGGTATAATAATTTTTTCAGGTGCCGAAGGATAATTGTTGTGTACATTATGTAACTCCTTTGGGTATTCAAGATCACATTCAATTATAAAATTGGTATTACCTTTTGCAACTAATTTCTTATATTGATTTTTGGTGATCCATTTGAAATTACCAGTAGGTAAAGGCTGCGACATAGCCCACCCATATACATTATTTGCATCTAAATACATAATGTATTTACTTTCTTCTTTTGGATTGTAATCTTTCATGTATTTGTTATTAGCTTTGCTGTAGCGGTTGGCTATATAACTAAGTCCGCCTCTTAAGCCTTTTTCAATAAAAAGATACATGCCAATATCACTAATTAAATCTAAATTAACCTTGGTCATTTTTAACATTACATCCCAAGCTAACCCGGGGCTACTAAAATAATGACATGGATCTAATTTATAATATTCAAGGCATGCCTTTCTAAAGTTTTCAAAAACGTCAGTTAAAAGTAGTACATCAGTCTTTAAATATAAATCGTGATATTTTCCAAGATTTTTAATTTTGAAATTTTTTCCAAATATTTTTAGCATGTTCATATTCTTCATTAGATATATGTGTTTCATTTAAAATTGAATAAAACTTTAGGAGGCAACTTCTCTTCTTTGAATTTTTTTAATGAATCCATGTAATCATATCGATAAATGCTTTTTGTTTTTAATAATTCTGTATTTTTAGGAAATTCTTCCAGAAGATATTTAAATTCTGGGATATTTTTTGATAAATTATCCAATGATTGAGACATAAACTGAAAACTATCTATAAAATCAAATCACTTACCATAAATGCCATGTATCTTTCCATATTATAAGGAATAACATTTATTTCTTTTTTGAACTTTCCTATTTCTTGCATAATAAAATGACCATCATAACCTCTTAAATTATGGAATATGACAGGAATTTTGTGTGTTAATCTAAAATTAATATTACAGTCTTGATGAGAGGAGCCTCTATATTTTCCAGTTATATGACAATGGTCTCTTACTGGTGTTTCATTTTTCTTATATTTTTTTTTCCACAGATATCGCAAGAGGTTTGCTTTTTAAATTCGGTTGAGTCTTTTTTAGACATTCTCAAATCTTTGTTAAAATGTTCTTTAAATATTTTCTTACAATGCTTTTCTTCCTCAAGCATTTTTTCTATAATCTTATAAACCGCATTAGGGCCTCTGTAAATCTGAGTTGGTTTGGTAAAGTTATCGTCATAGCAACAAACAACTTTATAACCATAACCACAATCTATATGATTTTGATATTCTTCAGTAAATGAAGATTCAGGTGATGGTAAAGCAGTTGATATTTTTCTAGTTATTTATTCGAAATCAGCATAAATTACAAAAGGTACTTCTAATTGTTTGTGATAATTTTTAAAATATATTTTACTTCCCTCTTTTGGCATTTTTACACCTTGAACGCCGTTAATAACTAAACAATTAGGAGTGTGTTCATCCAATATTTTTTCTTGCGAAAAATTTTGTAAACATGATTTACAAAAATGTTTTTTTTCTTTATGTTTTGTTTGTTAAACATTAATCTATTAAAGTCTTTTATCCAAACATAATGGTTTATTTTATCTTTATTGATTAACAAAATGTCACATCTTTCGGAATAATGATATTTTGAAATGTACAATGGGTAAATACCTGTAGGTTCTTCATAACCAGAGACTCCGTCTCCGGAGGTCGAAGACCAACCAAATATATTAAATGAAATATCATTTTGAGTTTCTATTTTAGGTATTTGATTTATTGTAACAGGAAACTTTATTCCTGAGTAGTCTAATTCTTTTATATGTTTTTTTTTATATTTTGAAACTCTTTGAGGATCTTTTTCAGCAGGAAATTTATAAGCCAAATGACACCACCTAAAACATTCATTATCATCATTCTTTATATTTATTAATCCTTTCTTATTATGTTGTAATTCTTTTGGTAGTTCTAAATAACTTGAAGCAGCTAATGGATTATATTTATATCTCTTTATATAATGAACATCAACTGACTATATTCTCCAACCATTTCCTTCTGAAATCCAATTACCAATTCTATTTATTATTTCATCAAAAGCTTGACGTAAAGTGCTTTTTATTTCATTTGTATTAATAATAATTAAGGCCTTTGATTCAAAATAAGCTGATTTATATATTGCATCTGTATTACTAATTTTCGTAAAAAGTATTTCCTAAAATAATATTTATTTTTATACCTTTTAAAGTTTTAAGTTCAGATTTAAGTATTTCATAAGAGTCGTTTATAGTTAAATATAATTGATTCTTTGGGTCTTGTCTATATTCAATCTCAATTCCAAATTTCTTAAAATATTGTTTTGTAGATTTCTCAATTCCATCTATATATTATAGTTAGAGAAAAAAAATCGTTAAGGAATAAAACAACACTCAAAAATATTTAAATTTATATCTTTTTTCAAGTTTTGATATTCCACATTTACCTCCGTTTTTTCCTTCACAACACATTTTTATTAAACCAGAATTAATATCAAGATCTTTAGATGTTGCATAAATGCTTTTATATGTTTTTTCTTCATTGGTATCATAATCGGTTGTAATAACTTTTTGGGGTTTGTTTCGGTTGTTGTTTGAAATTTGACAATCACAGTTTTCACTATTTTCTTCTTGCATTAAACAACCACATTCTCGTTTATATAGTTTTTTCTGGAAAAAATATGGATCTATAACATTTTTTTATTTATCAATCACATGTTTTTTATATTCTTCACTAACTATTTTATCAAGTTTAGAGTTAATAACATTTCTTCTTTTAAGAACTTTTTTATATGAATTTTTATCTTCATTCATTATTTCTCCTAAAGTACTGAATAATTTTGGCATAATCATTCTGTCTACCTTTCTATTAACCATTATATAATATACTTATAGAAAAAAAATCTTTAAACACACACGTTCCTCTTAAGTCGTCCCATTTTTCAGTTCACAGCGGGGTCACCTTTAACCCCATTTTCCATGTCTCTTCGAAACGAAAACTTTAATAGAGACAGGGATGAGGTAAGGTAAGCCGGGTAGTTATTACGCTCCAATTTGTAATATCCACAGCTGCTATTGCCAGATGGGACAGACGTAATACCGAACCTCCGAATAAACTTTTGGTTTATATAATATATTTATAGAAAAAATCTTTAAAACACACTTAAAGAAATTATATTGTTTTGAGAAATTGTTTTATATTTTCTATATCTTTTGAATAGGTTTTTGAGGTTATTTTATCTAAATTATTATCAATTGTTAATATTTTTATGTTGTTTTTAACCATTCGATCTAATCAGTCTTCATGTAATTTATGTAATATCTCTAAATAATCTAAATTAACTTTGTTTTCTTCCGTTCTGTTTCTTTTTTGAAGTCGTTTAAGACATATGTCTGGGTTGGTTTTAACATAAATAAAAGCGTTAATTGGGTTTTTTCCGTATGGTTTTATAATATGATCAGTTAAGAAAAGATTATAGAACGCCCACTCGGGGTCACTTATAACATCGTTGTCGTGATATTGTTTTGTAAAAACATTGCTTCTAGTTAAATAACATCGTTCAAGAAAAGAAACACCATCAAACTGTTTAGCAGAAGATAACATTTTTATATGACTATTTAAAGTCGCTAATTGAAAAGGAAATGAATATTTGGAAGGTTCTTGGGAAGCAAGTTCAAATAGGTTATATGAGTTATAATCAGGGTCCATAACATTTTGCCATTCATGAATTGGTTCTGGAATTGTATTAAAATTAGGATTATATTCTTTAATAATATCTAAAAATGTGCTTTTTCCTGATGCAATATTACCTTCAACTGATATAATTTTTCTCATTTATATAAAATACTTATAGGAAAAAATCAGCAATATAAATTTATTCTTCTTTTTTATTTCTATATCCATTAAGTTTAAATTTCTTCATATACGTTTCAAAAGGCATTGAATAATTTTTCTTTTTGCATTTCTAACAGTATCGTAAAAATATCTTGAATAACTTTATTTGAATCTTCTTTATTTACTTTTACAATTCGTGTTTTTGTCATTAGTTGTTTTATTTTGTGATGATGTAATTTTAAGATATTTTTTGTCTCCAAGTTTTAGTCTATTAATACATATAGTAATTACTGATGGAACAGCGCCAGCAACTGCTACAAATGTAGGAATAGCTGGAACAAGTGCTAATGCAGCTGAACAGCCAAAAATACCTGCTGTAATTTGTAATCCTGTATTTACTCTTCCACAAAACTTATAACTTTTTCTGAAAGCAGCGGCAAGTTTAGTTGAGTGAAAACATATTGATCTATTGTTTCTATTTCAATTTTTGTTACTCATATATAGAATATATTTTTTAAATTTAAATTTCTTCCAATTCACTAAACGGAATCCAACTATTAATTTTTTCACTATAACCATTCCATTTGACTAAAGCTTGTTTTTTCTTATAGTCTCGTCTGATATTTTTTTCTATTCTAAAAACCTTTTGTTTAGTAGGTAAAAGTTCTTGCTCATAAAATGAACCCTGAATTATTTCATCATTCAAATCTTTTAAAGTGTATGTTCTGGGAGTTGTATTATTTATTCCATGAATTATAAATATTTCCTCTGTCCAGTTTGGTGTATATCCTTTTTCAAAATGACGTTTAAGTTTGCTTATGCGAACTCGATCACCAATTTTAAATTTTGGTTTACTCTTTGGTATCTTTAAATTACCATACAAATTAAAGTGAACAGTACCTTTATTTAAGTTTTTACTGGTTTCAGTCGGTGTCATTTTTATACTAGAATGTTTTGGTTTGTTATATTTGTCAACAATATCCTGTAAATTATCTAAATAAGTATAAGTTTTATTTGCAGTAAAATATTTCCACATTATTCGTTTTAAACTTCTATTAAATCTTTCAATTACTACAGCCTTTCCTTCATTAAAGGTATGATACATGTTAATCTTATTTTCATTCAGAAATGATTCAAACTTTTTATTATAAAATTCTTTTCCTTCATCTACCCATAAATTTGTTGGTTTTCTTCCTTCTGGAATTATTTTATCAAATGCCTCGGTTACAGATTCCCCAGTTTTATTCTTTAATGGAATAACCCAAGCATATTTACTGATTATGTCAATAACGGTTAACAAGTACTTTACACCTTTATTATAATTTGAAAAAGCTTGCATATCAACTAAATCAGCTGACCAAGTATCATCAATGTCACGGACAATCACTCTTCGTTTCCTAAATTTTCGTTTAATTGGTTTGTGTAATTTGTCTGCTAATTCGTCACTCCAGAGGTCTTTTTGAGTGAGCTCCCGAGGACTTACGTCCAAGTAAATACTCTACCCTTTTTTCCCGTTTTTTGACTTTCGTTTTTGTCCGAGACCAAGTTTGTATTTGGTTTTAATTGCAGGTTTTACAACTAAATGTTTTGCAATCTTTTCTCCAAATGTTTTTGATTTAGTGTTATTAAAATTAGATAACATTTGTTATTCGTTTTAACTTATTCCTGAATCATAACAGTAGTCATGGGTCATACATACTGCATCCAATTCATTTATGGGTTGTCCATTATCTAGGGGATTTCCTGGTCCACAATAATTATATCCTGGAAGTGTCAAGCCTTTCTTAGGTAATAAAGGTAACATTGCTTTATGAATATCTAAATTACCCCCTGTACTTTTAACAAACTTTGATTTCATTCTTCCACAAGATTTACATTTTGCTTTTATCATTTTTCTCCCGTTTTTTGCTGTAACATAAGGAGGATTTATATTGTCAGTAAATCTTCTTTCTTTCAAACAATATATTTTATTCTGTAAACTCATCTATATCATATGTATTTAAAACTTTTTATTTTTTTATTTGATCAAAGGGACAAAACTCCACACGGCTTAACTTATATAGTAACTAAAATCAGGAACATGAATTCTCACCAGTGAGATTAATTCTCGCCAGTGAGAATTGCCACGTTGACAAAAATGAATGTTAAGTTCCACGTTGGCAAAAATGAATGTTAAGTTCCGCGTTGGCAAAAATGACGCGGACGGTTATTGATTCCTCGCTAGAGAGAATTAATGTTAGTGTGTAAAGTTAATATCGGTTTTAAGATATTTTTTAAGATACTTTTTAAAGTGAAATATATATTTTTGAAATTAAATATATATTTTTCAGTATTTTGTTTTAATCTAAAAACTTCAGAGGTGTATTTAGTAGAAATAATTTGCCAAAAACAAAGTTAAAGAATGAATGCGGAATAATCAATTTAGATGACTCTGTTGGGTCTGGAACACATTGGGTTTGTTCCTTTAATACTTTTACTTTGATCCATTTGGTTTGGCACCACCTAAACAAGTAATCAGGTATATACCAAATGTAAAGTACAACAATATTCAATATCAGAGCAAAACGAGTGTGTTGTGCGGATATTATTGTTTATTTTTCATAAAAATGTTACAAAACGAGGTACCACTGTATGATTTGTTGTATAAAATATTAAAACCTAATAGTCAAGGAGAGAATGAGCAGGTAATAATAAATTATTTCTGTTAATCAAGGTGAGTGTTACTGTTTATTTTTAATAAAAACATTTTTTTTTTTCAAAAAATGGTAAAAAGTACGTCAGAAGTGTTATATAACTACTAATTTAATAAATGTAATATAAGAAATGGGGGTTTTGGTGAACAAATGGAACGAGTGAAGTGAGTGAAATGAGTGGAATTTTGCGCAAAAAAAACCCATTTCTTATACTACTTACCCCACCCACTAAACTGTTTACTTAGCCCTTGATTGTTTCATTAGCAGATTATAATTTTATTAAAAGTTGTCATGTTAAATACTTATGATATAGTTTATGAAATTCTGAACATAATAAAGCATAAAACTTGTAAAATATAACCAAGGAATTAAAAGTGGTAGAATTATTAAAAGATCATTTTGCATGCAAAATCCATCATATTTTGTAAGAATATATTTCAATTTACTTAAAGATGAAATAAACTATGTTTTAATTTATTCTGCAACAGAAACTAGTATAAGACTAGGACGATGCCTTTAAATTTGAAATATATTGTCCAGTCAATATGTATAGTATGATTTTTTATTTTCGGCAGCCATATTGGCGGCCATCTTGAATTTGAGCACTTTGCCCACCACTTGCATTGTGGCATCAACTGGTTTTGGAAACTTAAGACTCTTACAAACATTTTGATATATAGTTTGCGATGTGCACATTCGTAGACCACCTACCCCTATATTAGGACTTTATACCTGTTAAAAAGAGATACTGAGCTCAGACATTTTTTTGCTCATTCTTTCTTACAATAAGATTTGTTTTCACTTTTCATTTATTCATTGTAAATAATCATTCTCTGTAAATAAATATGTAAATATTGTAATGGGTGTTGATTTGTTCTGGTAGTTATTGTCCCCGGTACGTCCATCCTGTCACATATTTATTGTGAGTTTAACTGCAATGATATTTGTTTTCTTCAATTTTTGTCGTCAATTGATAAAATATATAAATGGTAAAGCGTCATGTTTCTATTTTTTAGAGCATATTAACCTAAATATATAAAGCATTACTATTTATTGTGGACGCGTCCTACAAATGGATATTTTCTTTTACGAAATGGATATTGATTTTAGTAACCATGATTGAATTGATTTTCTTCTTTAGTAAATGTTATAGATAGCTGATAGAACTATGTACAGGTCCCATTTGTTGATATATTAATGCAATTTAAATCCCAGATATTGCAATTTATTGGAATCGCGCACTACGGGACTGACATGTTTGCCAAACATCTTAGAAATTTAACTTCGTTTCCTTGATTTTAGATTTGATGTCACTGATTAAAATATAATCTTCAGTAAGTGTAGTAAGTAGTAGATATGGTTATATGTTAGTCACTTTTGTAAATATATATATATCTAAAATATATCCCAAATATGTCATCTTGAGAATGCATCATACAAAATGGAATTCCCGTAACAATGATATTCTATGCACAATTTAAAGTTTACAATATAGACTAATAAATTTCCTATATATTGAATAGAAAAATGTCAGAAAATATTATCAGCTATTTTGATACAAAGATACATGTCCACTTACTTGAGGTAATAGCACGTCCTGCTGTAGATATAATGAAATGTTATATCCCGCGCTGCATTCCACGCGAAAGAGCGTTATTTGCCGTTGAAGTCTGTGATGTCACTATGTTTGTTTTTTGAAGATTACGTAAATTGAAATAAAGAACATAAGAAGACACAACGCTGTAGTCACTTATTACACCACTTATCCGATATTGGTGCCGTGACCTACCCGAAAGAAGTATTTCCACGTCCCGACTATAGAAACAGTATTTCGAGGCTTTTGGAGATAATTGAAGACACCAGAGAGAAATAAAGCCTGATAGAGTTCACTGTTACTTTAGACACACTAGAATTGAAGATGAAGATGTTAGAGACTCTTCATGATAAAATTCTGGAAACCTAAAATATCGAAGAGGAGTTATGCAACAACGACGAATTTACGTTAGCACTGGAGATAAAATTACTTCGAGCCTTTCAACAAAAGCAGACGATCAGAAAACCGAATCCTTGTTTTCAACAGAAGAGACGTGAAACGATGCAAGATTTACCGCAGCAGAGCCCGGAAATGTGAATATCGGAAGTGTTATGGACATTCAAGTGCCAGTGGAAGGTACCGGAAGTCGAGCGAACAACAACAACAATATTCAAGTGTCGGCAGGAGAGGCCGGCAGTGGGGCTAATATTTAGGTACCGCCAGAAAATATTCAATTAGCTGCTGGAGCACAGAATACACTAGCTATATATACATGTATATCAGGTAATTGAGCGCAATATAATTAATTACCTAAACTTTCCCACCATACATTCAACGGTGAACTATCGAACTGGCAAACTTTGTGGGATTCATTTGCGACAACGGTCTATCACAATTCTGTTTTGACGTATATGCAGAAATTTGCGTACTTGAAAAGGTCACACGTGGAGGTCAAAAGTCTAGAGAGCTTTTTTCCAGTACGGTCTGAAGCAGTCCGTACTATTGACGGGTTCGCAATTACAAACAGGAACTATGCACGTGCTATTAAACTTTTGAAAGACAGGTATGGACAGAGATATAAAATCATTCATGTGACTATGCAAGCATTACTTCAACTCCCAGCCCCTAGATATAGTTAAAACAGTATGCGTGAATTTTACGACAGAATGGAGACTCATATCCTTGCCCTTGAATCCATGGGTCAGCATCAGGAGACATATGGCGATTTACTTGTGCCTATCATGCTAGATAAATTACCAGACGTAGCCAGGCAGTATCTCTCGTGAGAACACGGTGACAGCAACTGATGTAAAGTGATTTACGCATATCAATTTACAGAGAAATCAGTTTAATGGAGACAGGAACGAGGCAGACGACACAGCCGCACATGGAAACTTTCGGATCAGCAGCAACGTTATTCACAGGAGAAAGAAATGGTAGGAAAATAGAACATACCCCCCCCCCCCCCACCAAAGACAAAAAAAAAAAAACAAGTGAAATGTGCATTTTGTGAAGAATTCCACACAGCCAGCTAATGTCAAAAGGTCCCTGATGTACGTCGAAATTGAATGTTGTAAAACAGTAGAATCTATGCTTTTACTGTTAACAAGACAAGCACATAGAATCAGTATATGTTGTAACAAAGAAGAAACAGAAGATACCTATCCGAGTATTTATTGTGCCGACCATTGCGATGCCGATAGCCAACACACACAGACCAGATATTTCAACACTACAATATTTGTAGAGACTGAAGTTAGCCCACCCTGTTTCGCAAGACAGAGAATGCAAAATATCACTATTAATTGGAGTCGACTATTACTTGGATATTATGGAAGTCGAAGTTATCCGTGGCAATGGACATACAACAGTCAAGTCAAAAGTCGGATACCTTCTCTACGGGCCATTTCTAGCTTTAGTGTCTAGCAGAAGTGTAGACCACATATTCAACGTCATGACGTCCCACGTTCCTAATGAATTGTCGTTAGAATGCTTTTGGAATTTTGAAAACATCGGAATCATGAATGATGACACAGACAGGAAGTGACAAGAAGGAGTTCACCAACAGCAGCAGACGTCGCTAGAATTCAAGGATGGTGGATGTACCGCAAAGTTACCATGGAAACACGATCACCCGGAACTACCCACAAACTATAACATTGCATTGAAGAGAACAGAGGGTACAGTCCGAAGATTAAGCCGGGAACCGGAAATGCTGAGAAAGTACGGAGACATTATAGCAGAACAAGAAAGAAGAGGGTTTATTGAGAACGTACCCGAAATAGAAACAATTAACACGAAACCAGTCTCCTGAATACTCCGTCATCCTGTGAAGAAAGTGTCGTCCACTACCCCCATTAGAATCGTCTACAAACGAGTTGTCGTCAAAGTTTACACCACCTCAGCATGATTAATTGTTTACAGTCAACCCCACCAATCCTGAATGAACTTACCTATATACTCATGAAATTTCGTCTACAGACGTTTGCCGTAACGGCAGATATTGAAAAGGCTTTCCTGCACGTGGGACTGCATGAAGACGACCGCGACATTTCAAGATTCATCTGGCTGAGAGATCCGAGCGCTGTGAATTGACAACTTACCGTTTCCGAGTTGTATCATTTGGGGCAACGTGCTCACCGCTCATGCTCAACGCAAAAATACCCAAACATCTAGAAAACAACCCACCGCTGACAGCGCCTGAAATATATGTCGAGAGTTATACGTAGATAAAGTTATATCCAGTTTTGAAAAGGAAACAGATTATGTAGATTAATTCAAGGAAGCACGCATGCTTATGTCCAAAGCTGGAATGAATTTTAGGTTGTGGAGTTCCAAAAATGAAATGTATCGTCAAGAAGAACGGAGGGAAAACGTACTAGATACTGATGGCGTCACGAAAGTAGTAGGCCTACGTTGGGAACCGTCCACAGATACGTTATCCTTTGCGAATTGAGATAAACCAATTTATACCGGCATTACGAAGAGCGTTATACCAAGATACTCATCTCAAATTTACGGCACCCTCCGACTTTCGAGCCCCTCCACAGTCAGAGCAAAGTTCCTCTTACAAGAAGTTTGGAAGCAGAAATTTCAATGGGATGTACTCATTCCAGATGTTATTCAACATGAATGGATATGCCTTGCTAAAGACCTGAATGCCATTACAGAAATCAAGTTCCAGAGAAAGTACTTGAAGGGCGTTACAGGAACCGGAAGTGACAATCAGACGACCATGCATATCTTCGTAGAATCAAGTATCGGATCATATGGAGCAGCAACATTTATCTGTAATGAAGAAGAATAAAAATTAATCATGGCAAAGAATCGAATCGCATCCCTGAAAAAACGAGTTTGTAGCTAAAAGGACCTAATTGGTTATGTGACAAGACCCAATGGCTGAAATGGGACCAGTCAGAAAAGCTACACGTGCAGACGACAAACTGAAGAGCTACCGACCGGAAGTACGAAGCCGGAAGATGCTGAGCAGACAATAAGAGACATGATAACGTGCCACGACATTCAAAAGATCATTGACATCAAGAAATTTAGCAAATTTAATCGACTTCGGCGTGTTACCGCTTATAAATGTAGAATTATTTTGAATTCTAAGACCGGGCGATCAAGATTTAATAGTATTATTATATTAATATTATTATACCAGATTTATATAGCGCCCTTTTCATGATCAATTTCACGTTCAAAGGCGCTTTACATAGTTCAAATGCAGCCACACAGGGCGCATAATTCATCCTCTACTAGTACAGACGCGATCTGACCAGAGGGACAGAGTGAGACAAAGCCCCCACGATAGAGAGATCAGAAATCAGTTACAGGCTTGTCCAGCTAACTTAGCCTTGCTCGTTGCGAATAGACAGCCTGGTTCTTTAACGTGCCCAGTGTATAGCACTGATACACGCAAGGATTGCCTGGGTTCCTGACCAGTACACCTCTAGTTGGGTGGGAAACACTGAAAAGCGTTTCTGAAAATTCCCGAGTAGCTGCCGGGGATCGAACCCCCGACCTCAGGATTGGAAGGCCAGTGTGCAAACCACTGAGCTATCCGTCCACCACGTACTCACCTAACAACTGAAGAAATGCAACATGCATATAATTCACGGCTACACGATTGCCAAGCAACCGCATTCAACGACGATATACTAGTCCAGTAGAACTTGGACTGAACCTTGCAATAGGGTATATACAAGGTATTTTTGCAGTTTCCTGTTCTTTAGACTTCAGTTAATGAGAATCCACCGGATGACATCTTGTCATCTTTGGGGAAAATATTTTATTTAAGAAAATTAAAAATGGCCGCCATCGTCGAATTTCAATGTTGTTCTTCTTGAAAAAAAATGATGAGAAACTTTGTAGCGGAGTTTATCTAAGGTTCTATTAATTTTTGTTGGTCATTAGATGGAGCATTTATAGTATCTCATGACTTTCGCAAGATCCTTGGGCATTTTTCTATTTATAGAATCCAAAATGGCTGCCATAAGAATCATATGATAGCCTATTTTTCATACTGTATTTCAGTTGATTGCTTAGTAACTTATAAAGGTGTTGTTATTTGCAATATCATTTTCGTAGAAATAACAAACTACTCAGAGAAAAGAAACACAATTAATACGTCACAAACAGATAGGTACAGCAGCAGCTGTGGCAGCATTATCATCATCAACAACAACAACAACTTTTCTAAACTTATAAATGTAAAAAACGAATTGGGAATAGAGAAGCGCAATTTGAATATGCAAGTAATATATCAAAAAACTAAAACTGTTCAAACATTTATACACATGTTTTTGACCTGTTGTTACATCCGTAACACATAAATATTTACCTACGTTACCAAGTTCAAATTACTTGCATTACGCAGATGATTGAAAATTTACAAACGCTGATTATTGATGTTGAAATTGTAAAAGATCGATATAGGGCAAGCAATTATCTCCATATCATTAGGAGAAATGTAAAGAAAAATAATGAGAAAACTGAAATACATTCAGTGTCAGTCCCTAACTAGAATATTGTTTGATTTCTTTTCAATTTTATATAAATCTATCAGTTAGTAAAATTGAAATGGTACAAGGTATGTCTGCAACATGAAGCAGTGTTTCCCCAATGATAATACTGTATTAAATCACCCCCACCCCTTACTGTATTTTACAAAATCAAATTGAACCTAGTCCATGTATCAACCATAACGGGCATCTAAAATACCTAATTCAAGATTTAAGCACTCAAAGAACAATATAAATCTAGAAAGCCCTCCTCAGACATACAATTCGGCTCCAGTCTTTCTGCATACCGACTGGCTTCTGTACCCATTAATTAAGCTATGTGTGCCCTATTTCACTACTCCAGTATACATTTATAATACGGGATACTCACTGAACCTGAAAAGAAAACTTTCATTAACTGCCATAATACTTGCGCGTTCATAATGTCACCAGTTACGATTTTTTCAGAGTACCACATGTGATTGATTTTTGAAAGAGTTATGTTATAGACGTATGTTTTTTGTTGTTTTTTTTTTTTTGAAAAAAAAAAAAACATTTCTAAGAAAAGTAGTAACACTGGATTATGAAAAGCAGGTTGACTTTTCCTATTTTCACTTCATTTTTCGTTTGTGGCATCCATGGGTAACAGCAGCCGGACCGGACTATCATATACATTAAATACAGTTTGTGCATATAAGATAAACATAGTATTACCAATGATATGTGGACAATGACAACACAATTAAAAGCATATTGTAAACGTTAGATATTGTTCTTTTCAATTTTACGCTGATCAAGTCCCTTCTACTCTCAGTTAATTTTGAAACATGCTAGTTCGATGGAAAGAAATTACCGCAGAAATAAATAATGATGTGACCTTAATTGAAAGTTACACAGTTATTTTCGGTAATATTATTATTATTATTACGTATACTCATATCTCATCGTTTTAATCAATTTAATCAAAGATTGACTATTCAATTCCACACATTCCCCGAAAGGAGCAACATGTTGACATTAACTGTTATTCGCAAGTTAACAGAAGACGACACCATAGCAATGAATATTAATTTCAACTCAGCATCTTACATTTAAACTGTTATAGAAATTATATTCTGGAAGTACGTTACCAGTTTTCTGTCATGTAATATTATTCATTTTTATTTCACACTGATAAAATTAGTCTTTCAAGTTGTTTTAATGCACAATAAATTCATATTTTCAGACTTAATAGTGTGCAAGTTATAAGAAACCATACATAAATGTATAGGGTATGTCATAGTACAATTCTGGTAAAAATATTACGTTACCGTTACTTATGTAACATTTTTAAAGGACATGACACTCCATGATACTGACTTAAAGAAATGCTTTACTGAAAAAGAAAGGACTATAAATATATATAAGAGAAATCCTGCTTATCAAAAGCGCATACACTCAACTATAATTATTATATATCATGTAACAAATGCATAATTGGTAAGGTTTTGAGGTCATTTTCAAAACAAAGTAATGATCTTAATATCATTTCAATAGTTTAACTTAACTTTATTAACATGTATAACTGTCATCACGTTTTAATTTTTTTTATATGTTCTGTTACTTGCCTCTTACCAAAATTATTTTTAAAAGGAAGAGAAAAGGTAACAAATCGTGTTATGTATGTCACATGGCTAATTATTAAGAAAGATGTTGACATTTTCAATCTAATTTAAACAATAAAACGCATACTTGCAGGAAATTTAGAAAATGTTACATTGTGTTCACTTTTATATCATTTTACATCATGATAATGTTATCTTGAAATGTAATTTAAATTTTAAAAGATTGTGTTTGTAACATATTTTCAAGGTTTCCACATAAATGGAACACAACTAAATGTAGTAAAAAGAGTTTTAAACTTAGAAACATTTATATATTTTGATCAGATTATGATTGAAACATTCTGTGTCAGATCGAACATCTTTAGAATTAAAGTATTGCAAGGAAATTTTTTTTGAAACTATCTGGATATAAATTCTGCAGGTACCTTATAGTGAAAGGTAATTTATCATCAAATAAAGAGTTCTAAAGAAATATAACCATACATTCTTTATACTTTTATAGTCAGCTGAATGTTCGAAATTTCATAGTCATGTTAAATGATTGTTTAAAACATATCTACTCAGGTTAAAATAAAGAATGTATTCGTTTTGTTATTTCCCTAATGAAAATTGGCACTTTTACATGGGGTTCAAGATTTGCTGATAAAAAATTGTCCCCAATGATGACAAGATGTCATCCGGCAGTTTCTTGATCAATATATCCTAAATGACAGGAAACTGCAATAAAACCTTGTATATACCCTACTGCAAGGTTCGGTCTCTTTTCTCTGTTATTCTACTGGACTATACAACAGATGAAGAAAAACAAAGCTATCAGCCCAATAATAAAACAGCAATGACTGTTCCTTGACGATACCGAAAGTGGCCGATGTTGCGGCAGTACACAATGCACACGTGCATCACGTCAGGAACTTCCAATATCTGCTACCTAAGAAACGCTACCGTTGATCGTCCGTAAATCCCACGAGATACAAGAACATGCTGGTTAAAACTCTACAGATACAAACATTAGACAGAAGTTTTGGATACCAGCTATACGACAGTGTGTCAAGGTCGTATATCGGAGGTGCGTCAAGTGTCGTAAAGTACTTAAAAGTCACCTGACATTCCGCCCTTACCAAAAGTGAAACTTGAGTAAGCTCTACCGTTCATAATCTAAAGCTTATATATGTTTATTTACATGTGCCGTAACCCGAGCCGTACATCTAGAAGTCGTCTGCAGTATGTCATCTGACAGTTTCATACAAGCTTTATGACGATTCACCAGCCAACGGGCACCTGGGGTCTTCCTCCACCATCAAAGCTGGATAGTTAAACCCAACAAAACAAACAAAACAAATCACCAGCCAACACTTATGGTTTCAGATAATGCTAAAACGTTCCAGACCGCATCAACTTACATGAAGACAATGTTCAAATTCTAGCCAGTCAAAGGCTCCTTAGCGAAAACCAAGATTGACTGGAAGTTCATACCTGAGAGAGCCCATTGGTATGGTGGTTGGTGGAAGCAGTTGATTGGTATAACGAAACAAGCTATTAAGAAGATCCTTTGTCGTTCCATGATGGACTTAGAAACATTACAAACTGTTGTCACGGAACTCGAATCTATTCTGACTGATCGACCGATTAATGATCCAGAGCCGTTGACACCAGCACACCTGATACATGGCCGTAAAATTAGATCACTATCGCACCCTAGGTCGGAGATAGAAACCAGCGATATACACACAACTACAGTAAAACGAAATAGTATTTTGAAGCGGGCGAGACACCAGTCCCGGTTAATTGAGCTGTTTAGAATCGTTGAGGAACAAAGTATATGACAGCGCTCCGTGTGTGAGACAGTGCCACAAGTCTGTGTGGGAGACGTGCTTCAAGTTCACAAGGTTTCCCCAAGGATTCGTTGGAAACAATCAGTTATTGACAGACTTATCACCGGAAATGGTTGCTTGGTTCGAGCAGCTAAAATTCGAATGTATAATAGACTTTATGCTATCAGGCCGATAGCGAAACTTTATCCACTGGAAATAGTGAATTAGAGACTGTGATAATTACTAAAGGTGATTTTCATGTAAAAAGGGACTTTATCAGAGACTGTTATTGTTACAACACATTATGTGTTTTATGTGCTATGTTAACGAGATTTTCATTTTGTCATTTCAGTAAATAATTTCGTTTTTAACAATGATTCATGCTGCACGTATTCCTATTTTTATAAGTAATTCAAGGGTTTCTAAGAATGTATAGGATACATGCAAATTTATATTAAATAATGTAACTTTTTGCGGTTACAGAATGTTGTAGATATAGTGAAATATAACTTGTTGCGGTGCATTGCCACTTAACGCGCGTTATTTGGCGTTGACGTCTGTGGCGTCATTGTGTATGTTTTTGACGACTTCATAACTTGAAATAAAGAACATAAGAAGACACAACGCTGTAATCACTTTTTAAACCACTGATACGGTAAGGCCTTTGATCTCCAAGTGTAACCTTTAACTTTGAGCATGGGTCTGTGTGTTGCGCGTGACATTTCATCTGGTTATGGGAAAGATATATGCCAAGTAAAATTGTAATAACTTGATAGATAACAGAGGTAAGGACCGGACAAGAAACAGGCCCTGTTTATGCCATTTAACATTTGAATACCAAGTGTGACATTGATCTTTCAGCAGGGATCTAAAAGATATGCAATGCTTGACACATCGTCTTATTATGGGCACATTTTTGCCAAGTTGTATCAAAATCCCTTCATGGACTTATGAGTAACAGACCTGACTGGAAAAAAGCCTTATGAAACGTTAGCTTCCGAGTCTGACCTTGACGTTTAAATTAAGGGTCCGAGTTTTGCGCATGACACGTCGCCTTATCATTGAGTACATTAGTGGCAAGAAATATTAAAATCCCTTGACGAAAGACAAAATTATGGACCGGACACGAATACACAGGCAATGTCGCCACATATGAAACTGATATGATAATCATATGATTTTCATATGAGAACTTTCATATGCTAATCATAAAAAAAGAGCCGCATATGACAAGCATACGATATCAGTTTATGATTCTCATATGAAAATTATCTCTTTCATATGCTACTCATGTAGTACGCTTTTTTTATGCTGGTCATATGCAAGCCTTTTCGTAAAAAAAAAAAATATGGTACATCTCTGTTGTTGGTTGAAAAGTGGCATCTCTTTCTCGAAAAAGACTACTAGAGCAGGCTGGAACAAAATCATCTTTAAAAAGAAAAACAAATACAAAGGAATATTGATATTTCTATCTTTATTTTGATTTTTCTTTACAAATGAAATCATTGTGATTTGTTTACATTCAATCATGAGTATGTTTAACAATTACATTTAGGTACAATTTATGTATCATAATTACATTAAGTAACAAAGTTTTACACAAAAAGCATGTGAATTAAAGATTTACAGAAATATGGAACAATTCAAGAAAAGAAACCCCGAGTGACACACAAAGGAAGTACAAAATAAACAAGAGCCATGTTATACATGGCTAATCCCCCGCCGGGCATATTATAATTGAAGGCTAAAGTTCCTGGCAAGTTAGTGTCTGAAAGTATTAATTTTGGGGAAAGCTTTGAAGGACCGGTTAGTTGTGGTCCGCATCAGGGATTTTAAAGATGTGGAAGAAAGAATAAGTCAGTGGTGAGGTGGTTTACTGCTAAATTTTATTAATTTTCATGAACAGTATAGCTATGATGTTTTTCTATATGGCTACTGTAAAAAGAAGGAATGGAAAGCTAACAGGGAACAAGAGTGCCAGAATGTCACAATATACGCCCGTCAAAGCAAATTTCTTTACTCTAGCAGCTGTATTTGCAAATGGAATTTTAATTTTGTGGTTGTTTAGTAATCATTGTAAGTCTTTTGTTTTTCTAAGTCCACAAAAAAATTCCTTACCAGGTAGAGATACCTTAAAAAACACCTAAAATTGGAAAGTAACATCTATGTTGTACCACAGAAAAGTGGTCTTGTTTTTTCCCTACGGTCAATTATAAAAATGTTACAATATAAGTTATTTATAGTAACAACTAAGGGAAGTTAATCTTAAAAAAAAAAAAAAAAAAAAAAAAATTGTAATCCACACAAAAATCTTTACCAGGTAGAGATTGGTCAAAATACACCTCAAAATTGGATGTAGCATGCATTTTGTACTACAGAAAAGTGGTCTCGATTTTT
The DNA here is from genome assembly GCF_021730395.1 of Mercenaria mercenaria. Taxonomy (NCBI): domain Eukaryota; kingdom Metazoa; phylum Mollusca; class Bivalvia; order Venerida; family Veneridae; genus Mercenaria; species Mercenaria mercenaria. Next base: position 43,315 of record NW_026461617.1, on the reverse strand, counting down.
CCCTACGACTAGTAATGAAAAAGTTACAATAAAAGCTATTTAAAGTAACAACAAAGGGAAGTAATTCTAAAGAAGGGAACTGCGCATGACACTTCGTCTCATGATGGTGTATAATTGTGCCAAGTTACATCAAAATCCCTCCATGCATGAAGAAGAAATTCTTCGGACAAAGTCATTCTTGTATCTGACATTTGGCCTCTAAGTGTGACCTTGACCTTAGAACTAGGGACCTGGATCTTGCGCATGACACTCCGTCTCGTGGTGGTGAACATTTGTACCAAGTTATATCAAAATCCCTCTATGCATGAAGAAATGCTTCGGACAAGATTTTCATTCTTGTATCCTTTGACCTCTAAGTGTGACCTTGACCTTAGACCTAGGGACCTGGTTCTTGCGCAGGACACTCCGCCTCGTGGTGGTGAACATTTGTGCCAAGATATATCAAAATCCCTCCATGCATGAAGAAGATATGCTCCGGACAAACTTTTTTAAGAAAATATGATAAAGGGGAATAACTCAAAAAATGGGCAAGGTAGAATTATTTTTTCTGCACATTGCACTTCCTCCTAATGTGTTCTATCAGTGTATGAAGTTTGAAGAAAATCCCTCCAGTACTTTTGGAGTTATGCTCCGGACAAATTTTTTAAGAAAATAAGATAAAGGGGAATAACTCAAAAATAGGCAAGGTAGAGTTATTGTTCTTGCACACTGCACTTCCTCCCAATGGTTCTATCAGTGTATGAAGTTTGAAGAAAATCCCTCCAGTACTTTTGGAGTTATGCTCCGGACAAATTTTTTAAGAAAATAAGATAAAGGGGAATAACTCAAAAATAGGCAAGGTAGAGTTATTGTTCTTGCACACTGCACTTCCTCCCAATGGTTCTATCAGTGTATGAAGTTTGAAGAAAATCCCTCCAGTACTTTTGGAGTTATGCTCCGGACAAAGATCGTTGCGGACGGACGGACGCACGCACGGACGGAGAGCATTTCTAATATCCCCTTCGCCTTTGGCGGGGGGATAACAAGTATCTATAGATTTACATAATAGCATAAAATGTGTCGTCAATACTAATGTAAAACGAAAATTTGTAACAGAGTTACCAACGTCCCCCAACTAGAGACGTTTTTCACAAAACATACTGCATCTTCTTCTATTTTATAGGGCAACATACTAAAAAATCATAACTATGTATCATATAATTCATAAACTATTATGTACATGTAGTTTGAAAAATGTATGGTGAATGCTTTCAAATGTTTTTTTTTTTTTTTTTTGGTATTTTAAGATTTAATGTGATTTTATTCTTAAACAGTTTTCTAGCATGGAAAAATAAATACAAATATATTAAAATAGTTTATCATATTAAAGGGAGGTAATTAATAAACAAGAGGGCCATGATGGCCCTATATCGCGCTCACCTGAGTTAAGTTGCTTCCTTGAACAAATTTCTTTGCTAAAGCATCAAAAACAAAAAAGTAGGTCAGTAGGTCATATTCATGGTCACTGAAAGTCAGTTTTAAGATAAGTGTGCAAAATTATACATGTCATCCAAATTTCAAGTCTGTATCTTAAAAAAAACAAGAGAGAAGGTCAGTAGGTCAAGGTCACAGTCGGGTGACCCTTATCACTTGAGGTAATCAGGTAAATATAATTAAACAGTCTAGGAAATAAAATCTGATAAGTATTTTTTCCTATATAACTCGTATATCAATATACCCCTTGGACGGGGCCTCTTTTCACCCCAGGGGCATATTTCAAACAATCTTGTTAGAGATCAACTAGGTAATGATACATACAAAATATCAAAGACATAGGCCTTGAACTTTCAGACAAGAAGATTAAAAAATAATTTCCTATATTTGTCTATGTAAAAGTAGGGAACGCCGTGGCAGGGCCTCTTTTCACCCCAGGGGAATAATTTGAACACTCTTGGTAGAGGACCACAAGGCAATGCTTCATACTAAATATCTAAAGCCTAGTGTTGTGGTTTCAGACAAAAAGATTTTTAAGGTTTTTTTCCTATACAAGTCTATATAAAACCATGTGACCCCCTGGGCGAGGCCATATTTCATCCTAGGGGGATTATTTGAACAATCTTTTTAGAGGCCCACTATATGATGCTACATACCAAATATCAAAGCCCTAGGCCCCTTTGTTTTTGACAAGAAGATTTTCAAAGTTTTTCCCTATACAAGTCTATAGAAATAATGTGACCTCACCCCCACCCCCGCAAGGCGGGGCCATATTATATCCTAGAGGGATTATTTGAACAATCTTGGTAGAGAATCACAAGATGATGATACATACTAAATATCAAAGCCCTAGGTCTTATAGTTTTGGACAAGAAGATTTTCAAAGTTTTCCCTATATAAGTCTATATAAACAATGTGACCCCCGGGGCGGGGCCATATTTGAACTTAGGGGGATAATTTGAACAATCTTGGTAGCGGCCCACTAGATGATGCTACATACCAAATATCAAAGCCCTAGGCTTTGTGGTTTTGGACAAGAAGATTTTTTAAGTTTTTTCTTTCGGTTGCCATGGCAACCAGAGTTCTATACGGAATTCAATTCTTTGAACAACGTTTTGAAGAAGATCATCCAAGGATTATCCCTGTGAAGTTTCATCAAAATTGGTTTTGTGGTTTAGGAGATGTTGTTTAACGGAAAGTGTGGACGGACGCCGGACGGACAGACGGACGCCGGACAGTGAGCGATCACAATAGCTCACTCTGAGCGTTGGGCTCAGGTGAGCTAATAAATGAAATGCATGACATTTACATGGTACAACAAAACTTTGTTTTTAAATAACACACCAGAAAAAGGTAATTCTACTATTTTTCAATGCAGAGCTGCACTACTTATCAACCTATTATAAATGTATTGCAACTAAAGTAATTCTCTATTTACCTATATATACCATAAAGTTATATCCTGTGTTTGGGTTTTGCATTCTGGATTTCTACAATTATCAATGGCTTTTTATATCTACATGTATCATTACAATCACCTTATTTAATAATTATAAACAATGTTACATAATTTCATTTTTAAATTAGTGGGAAAACTGACATAAAGCACATGTATTGTACTTTTATCATATAAAAGAAAAGAAATTTCATGTACAAAAAAAAGTTAACTTAAGTGTCTGTGACCTTTGCACATGACACAATGTCTTGTAATGGTTATTATGTATGCAAAGTTATTCAGATATACACCAATACATAAAAAAGTAACATACCAGATAAAAAAATACCAAAATGTTTCATCTCTAAAGGTGACCTTAACCTTGAGTTAAGACGTCTGAATCTTACATGCAACAAATTAATTTGTTATGGTGACTGTGACAAGTTACTTGAATATAGTAAAGTTACTGACAAGACCAACTAGAACTGTGGATGAATATTGCACAATAGCTTGAGTCTGTGTTAAAAGATATCAAATAATCAGAGAGGTACAGATAAACATTTAAGTATGAAAGGGGCATAATTTGGTCAAAAATACAAATCAGAGTTATTGGGAATGTTACCACACATGCAGATGATGATGATTATAAATATAGCTTTTAATTTCAAGTCATTATCTTTTAAAGTACCAAAGATATGTCTATAAACGAAGCTTTCGAAAAAATTTAACATGAAAATAATTCCAAGTATAACAACTTTGTGACCTTGACCTTTCGTATAATGGGCCCAGTCTTTATACATACTTTGTATGCTGGACAATGCTTATGTGAACTTACAGTAAGATATAAGCAATAATAACAAACATATGACAGAAAACAAAGGTTTCCGAAAAACTTTTAACATTTAAAATAACCTAAGTATAACACCTTGATGACCTTGACCTTGGATATAATGGGCCCAGCCCCTGTACATATTGTGTTTGTATGCTTGACAATGTTTATGTAAAGTTACAGTAAGGTATAAGCAATAGCAACAAAGATATGACAGAAAAACAAAGGTTGCAAAAAAACTTTAACCTTAAAAATAACCATAGTATAACACCTTGGTGACCTTGACCTTGGGTATAACGGACGCGGCCCCTAAACATACTTTGATTATATACTGGAAAATGTTTATGTGGAGTTACAGTAAGATATAAGCAATAGTAACAAAGATATGACAGAAAAACGTAGGTTGACAAAAAAAGTTTAACCAAGAAAGGTCACGCCGCACCAACGCCGGGGCCACTGGCACCACAACAGAAAGAAAATGCCTCTGTACATGTTATACCTTACCCCTAGGTATTCTACAAGAACCATGGTCATGAAGGGGAAAATATCCTAACCCGTTTCAATCTCGCATTTCATACTTAAAAAACGCAGTTCGGTAAATGTGTACTATGGATATCAAACAAGTGGTAATTTATCTTCCATTGTGTACTGGTAACATTTCTTCAATACATCTCATCTTAGAAAAACAACGCGTAGTTTATAGTTATTTCAACGTTACACAAAAATACTTGCTTCATTAGGGAAGGTCACGCAAGTTTTTTCTGTAACGTCGACGAAAGCATAAAATATGTTGATAATCTCAGCAACATGGAATATTGAGACAATACGACTGGTGCACGATGGAAGATAAATTATCGCTTGTTCAATATACTAGGTACCCATTCACCGAACTGCGTTTAAGTTGAGAAATGTACGATTGAAACGGGTTAGTATATTTTCCCCTTCATGACCATGGTTCTTATAAAATACCTAGGGGTAGGGTATAACATGTACAGAGGCATTTTCTTTTTGGTCTGGCGCCAGTGGCCGGGGCGAGTAGAATAGTCCCGCTATTCTCCGAATAGTGGAGCTAAAAATGACTTTCATTTCTGTACGTCAAATTCAGGCTTTATTCTGCATGCTATCCAGATAAATGCGCACTTCAGGTTTATCAAACATGCATAACTATCTTAAGTCAAATAACTGTACCTACATTCTGAACAGTCAAGCTAAAGAATGGGACAGGTCAATTAATAAATAAAGGATGCTACAGGCTGAAGTGTAAGGGAAAAACTTCCTGTGAAGTTTGGTGTAAATCTGCGAGGTGGTTTTCAGAGATTTTTTAGAAATTGTTGACACACAACAGACATTGAGCGGTCACAAAAGCTCATCTTGAGAAAATACTTCAGGAACATTTTCCCTATTGAGTAAATAGTAAGGCTCACACATTTACAGAATTTTGTAAATTTATGTTTACACCTTTCAAACACGAAATGATTTTGTTTAAATTGCCTTCAATTACTTCCTTCAGTCACAACTCTGGATGGCATTCCCTATCCTATAACAGGGGCCCACAATCGTAAATGCGTTGTTTTTCAAATTATAAACAAGAAAAAGATATCACAAATTAATTTTTTGTAATATTTTCGCAATTTCACAAGCTGTTTTGACATTTTCGCACTACGAATTGCACTGTTTGATGCAAATGTATTTCAAAATGGAGCAATTTATTTTTTAAATTAATCAATTTTTGAACCGAACAAGTGGGCAAATACGGCGACTCCGGCCGGCCCTGTTTACTGCAAAAGACAAATCTAATACCTTTAACAGACAGAAAACGTGTTTCAATCAGAAAGACATGGTTGTTCTAAGGATGATCGTTTTGATTAACCGGATAGAAATTTTGTAATCATTTACCAGTCAAACATGACAAGGACTCATTTAAACATGTTAACATGGGAGTCTTAATAAATAGAAGAAAGAAATCACAAAAAGATTCTCAACAACTTCTTATTCACACGAAAATACATTCTTTTGAAAATAGTATTGAAATGCAACTTAATGATCTTTGAAGATTTAGTAAACTGTTTCTTTGGAGAAATATGTTTGATGAAAACTGAATCATTGATTTCACAATATGCTTTGTTTCTGTTCTTTTTGCATAGTTATGCTGCACTAAAAAAGTTAAGCAACATTTCTACAGCACAACTTTTGTATATTTCTCAAGATTAACAAAACAAAATGACCTGATATGATATATTTAGACAATACATGTAATTATAACCCAATGTCTGTGGTGTATAGTAATACATCAGACTGTAGATATCATCTTACTATTACACTATGAACAATTTGTCTCAAATCTCTTTAACAAGGATTCTTGAAATAATAAGTGTGTTTATAGTGACATACACTATCTAACAAGGTTAAACAGTAAAGCTATGTCAAAAACAAAATGTAATTATTGTTTGTTGAAGAACAATTGATCTAAAACAGAAAAACAAACATTAGTCTGTGTTCAGACCCTGATATTAACTCCCATATAAGGCTATTCATATTTTGTGTAATTATATCCATTTTCTTCTCAAAACACTGTTAATGGTTAATCAAGCAAAGACTGATAAGGTCAAAATATATGTGACTTTTTTTAAGATTATCTAACTGGTAGCCATCCAAAAAAATAAAATACTAAACAGTATCATACAATTTTACGATCAAAGTTGACTTTTCAAAAGAAATTTAAAAGACTGAGGAGTTGCTTGTTTCTATATACAGTGAAACGTTTACTAGTGAATTGCTGTTCAATCATGGCATTGATGAATCAGGAATTAACAGTACATGATGTGATTATCTACAAAATTAATCATCTTTAACAAAAATTTTTACATGATACTCATACTCACCAAAAAGCTAAATTTAGTAAAACTGCCACAGCTTATATGTGCATGTCAGGGTTAGAATTCAAGTGCTTTTTAGTGAGTATAAAAAATTCATAACATAACTTGTAGACAAATTTAATGTTTGATACACAATACAACTGAGGACATAATTCATACTTATTCCATATTATACATAATACAACTTTAAACATTTATTATAACTTTTCATACTTGATCAACAAATTACAACTTTGAAAGCACTCTATACTAAATCCATGACACTGTTGTGTGTGTACTGTATACTTAATGACACAACTGTAGATCTGTGTATGCACTTCATACTTACTTACTCCATGACACAGCTATAGAATTACTTCATACTTACTCAAGTATAAAACTGTGGAGGTACTTTATACTTACTCCAAAATACTACTGCTGGCATACCTCATGCATACTCAACTAGATAGCTACATAGACATATTTCACACTGTCACTTACTTCATGACACAAAGTTCTGTTATCATACTTTATAAATACTACACTGTTACTTTTTTACCCTATGAAGTTACCTCCGGTAAACGGAGGCATTCCCAATTCAAAAAAGTATGTTTTTTTCCCAACTGAAACGTAAGAAATTCCCAAATGAAAGCTAGAGCTCTACTTTACTCTTAAATATTTATTTTCGATACTCAGTGTTTATAAATTTTATATCCGGGATTCCGTGTGTTATTATTTTTAACTCGCTGACGTCATATCCGATTATCACATCACTCTCCGCGCAGAGTTGTCGTTCCTTATACTCGGCTTAATGTAATGCGCCGTGTCAATCTTTTTGCTACCGTCCGATTTTCATTTATTGTTTTTCCAAGGATAATATTTTAATTGTTCGAAAGCATTTAATCACTTACGCCGTAAACTAACCGGTAATACTAGCTATACCTCACACCAATGACCGACCATTATGACCAAATATATCCGTACATAAACACATGGTTCCGGTTCAAGGTCAGTTTCAGTTGATTTCTCTGTTACACCTGAAAACGCCCCTCTTATTTCTAAGGATGCTGAAGGAGACTCTCCTATTTCTCAGTCTGTGGATGCTTCAAGCACTTCCGATAGAAGGCCACCAAACAAAATATCCATCAAGTATGAGCTAGTAAAGGGGGCTATACTGCTGTAAAGTATGTGAACTGTTCTACTCTTTCAGTCCTGGAGTGACTAATAAAGCATTTATTGATGGCACGAGTTAAAGTGACCACCCTGAGCGGAAATTTTCAACCCATGGCAGGTCTAACTAAATTAAAAATAAACCAGAGCTGCATACAAATGTTTTTTTGTTTTTTTTCATTATATATAGAGTATTCAATCTTTTGAAAAATTCCCAATTTAAGCAATTCACGACGCATTTTTCCCAATTCCACCGGTCTTGGTGGCAATCCCAAAATGATGAAAAAAAAGGCCCGAGTCACAATACGACTATTGTCAAACTTCATACTTATCCCACCTTACATCTGTAGACATACTTTATACTTCACAATACAACATACTGTATAGATATACTTCATACTTTTTCTACGATAATATGAAATAAGGCACTGCCTCAATCGGGAATTGATCAGACTTCAACTCATCCCTTTAACATTTAAAAGAACTGTCTACTAGGGTGTTTAATAACAGGCAAATTGTTGAGAAGCACAATGACAGACTTAAGGTGATCACAACAGCTCACACTGTGCTCAGGTGAGCTAAAAATCATACAAACTTAAAAGTTACTAGATTGCAACTCACTGTTAACAAGACTTAACAGACACACATTAACAATCTATTTGCACCACGGCAGGTTAAGAGCTCAGTCTAGGGAGACATATTAAGACTTCTTCTGCAGGCTTGTTTTTTTCTATTTGTGTTAATTGTAATTCTGAAATTACTCGTAAAACAAATCCTAATTTTGCTTATATACACATCACAAAGACTTGCATTACACTTTATTTATTGAATAAACTATTCACATGTTTAAGTTTTATCTGTATACACATTTATAATGATTACAGATCACATAATTTGTTTTATCCATACATGAAATATAGCCGAACTGTGAATAACAACTTTTAATAACAGTACTGGATGCTTTTGTCAGGCTTTGAAATAAATATTGTCAAAATAAAGAAAATGTGACTTGCTGTAATCTGTATTCTAAAACGTACAATTTCTCTTACAACAAGAACAAATAAACAAGAGGGCCATGATGGCCCTGTATCGCTCACCTGACATATTGACATAAAGATCATCAAGATCAACATTCTGACCAAGTTACATTAAGATATGATCATAAATGTAGCCTCTAAAGAGTTAACTAGCTTTTCCTTTGATTTGACTTGGTGACTTAGTTTTTGACCCCACATGACCCAGATTCAAACTTGACTGAAAGATCATCAAGATTAACATTCTGATTAAGTTTCATGAAGATGCAGTCATAAATGTGGCCTCTGGAGTGTTAACAAGCTGTTCCTTTGATTTGACCTAGCGACCTAGTCTTTAATCCCACCTGACCTAGATTTAACTTGGCCTATAGATCATCAAGATTAAAATTCTGACAAAGTTTCATTAAGATATGGTCATAAATGTGGCCACTACAGTGTTAACAAGCTTTTCCTTTGATTTGACCTGGTTACCTAGTTTTTGACCCTAGACGACCCAATATCAAACTTGTCCAATATTTTATTGAGGGTAACACTTTGACCAAGTTTCATTTAGATTGGGCCAAAATTGTGACCTCTAGAGCGTTAACAAGCTTTTCCCTTGATTTGACCTGGTGACCTAGTTTTTGACCCCACTTGACCCAGATTTGAATCTGATCTATGGATCATTAATATTAACATTTTGACCAAGTTTCATTAAAATATGGTCATAAATTTGGCTTCTAGAGTGTAAACTAGCTTTTCCTTTGATTTGACCTAGTGACCTAGTGTTTAATCCTACATAACCCAGATTCAGACTGGATTTTGAAATCATCAAGATTATCATTCTGACCAAATTTCATGAAGATATAGTCTTAAATGTGACCACTACAGTGTTAACAAGCTTTTCCTTTGATTTGACTTGGTGACCTAGTTTTTGACTCAAGATGACCCACCATCAAATGTGTCCAAGATTTTATTGAGGGTAACATTCTGACCAAGTTTCATAAAGATTAAGTCAAAATTGTGACCTCTAGAGTGTTACCAGTCAAATTGCTGACGACGGACGGACACAGGGCGATCACAAAAGCTCACCTTGAGCACTTTGTGCTCAGGTGAGCTAAATGCTAGAGTTGTCACAGGAGTGACGAATTAGACCCCCACAATATGGCCTTATCAAAGAACTAAGGACCTCAAATTCAATCACCATAGTTTCATGATCCTCCGCCCAAGTGTTCTCAAGTTGTTGTATGGAAAAGGTTTAAATGTTCCGGGTCATCCTGACCTTTGGAACTCTAAATCAATACAGGTAATCTGCTGGTCAAGACCAACCTTGTACTAAATTTTGTGTTTCTCATCCCAAGCATCCTGAAGTTATTGTCCAAAAACCGTTTTAAAGAACCGTTATTTATTTTGTTGAATTTAACATCACACCGACACAGGATAGGTCATATGGCAACTTTCCAGTTTTAATGGTGGAGGAAGACCCCAGGTGCCCCTCCGTGCATCATTTTAAAGAACCGGGTCAGTGTGACCTTGACCTGTGACCTACTGACCTCAACATCATTAGGGGTCACCTGTTGGTCATAATCAACCTCCCTAACAATTTTCATGATCCTAGGCTCAAGCATTCTCAAGTTATAATCTGAAAAACATTTCACTGTTTTGCCTTATTGTGACCTTGACTTACTGACCTCAAAGTAAAACTTGACCTGTATTTCAAGATGTGACACCTGTGTACCAAACTTTATCATCCTAGGCTCAAGGTCTCAAGTTATCATTCGGAAACGGTTCAACTGTTCAAAATCACTGTGACCTTGACCTTTGATCTATTGACCTCAAATTCAAACAACCTGTATTTTATCATGTTACACCTGTGTCACAAAAGCTAGGATCCCAGGCCAAAGCGTTTGCAAGTTATCTTGACCTTTGACCTACTGACCCCAAAGTCGAACTTGACCTGTAACTATGTACCAAAAAATATTTAAATCGGTCAAGCTTTTCATGAGTTATCATCTGGAAGCCATGAAAACCTACTGACTGAAAGACAGACAAGCTTACTACATGGGGGTATAACAGAACATTCTCTTTAAAATCTCATGAAAAATATGAGAACTAGATGCCCACGGGCAATATGTCAAGCCCGCCAGCTGTCAAAAGGACTGGGAGTTGTGCATGACACTCCTTGTCTCATTGAGGCAAACATTTATGCCAAATAAAAGAGATTGCAAAAAGTTACAATATAAGTTATTTACAGTAACAACAAAGGAACGTAAAATTAAAAAAAAAAAAATTTAAAAAAAAATTAAAAAAAAAATTCTAAGTCCACACAAAAATCCGCACCAGCAGAGATAGGTCAAAATACACCTGAAAATTGGATGTAACATGCATGTTGTACTACAGAAAAGTGGTCTTGATTTTTCCCTACGACCAGTAATAAACAAGTTACAAATGTAAGCTATTTATAGTAACAACAAAGGGAAGTAATTCTAGGATCTTATGCATAACACTCCGTCGCATGATGATGAACACTTGTGCCAAGTTACATCAAAATCCCTCTATGCATCAAAAAGAAATGCTCCAGACAAAGTCATTCTTGTATCTGACTTTTGACCTCTAAGTGTGACCTTGACCTTAGACCTGGTTCTTCCGCATGACACTCCGTCTCATGGTGGTGAACATTTGTGCCAAGTTACATCAAAGTCCCTCCATGCGTGAAGAAGAAATGCTCCAGACAAAGTTGTCATTCTTGTATCCTTTGACCTCTAAGTGTGACCTAGACCTTAGACCTAGGGACCTGGTTCCTGCGCAAGACACTCCATTTCATGATGGTGAACAATTGTGCCAAGTTACATCAAAATCCCTCCATGCATGAAGAAGAAATGCTCCAGACAAAGTCATTTTTGAATCTGACCTTTGACCTGTGTGCTCTTGACCTTTGAGACAGGAACCTGGGGCTTGCGCACGACACTCCGTCTCACTGAGGTTAACATTCATACCATATATAAACAAGATTCCACCATCGAGTCCAAATTATGGTCCGGACAAACAAATCCGGACGGACGGATGCACGCACATACACCGAATAGACATTTGGACAACTATATCTTCACTTCTGCAAGCGGGCGCGACAATAACAAAACCAATGGGATAATACATTATCTCTTAAAGTAACAGAGCTTAGTCAAACACTGCTGTCCTCAAAATATATTTAGTTTCTAAATAAATCCTGAATTCCTATCAAAAGTTTTTTTTTAATTAAAGTTCCCTTGTTCTTCTGTCTTTTTATATTTTCTGGTGTTTCTTTCTTGCTTTTCAAGTATACTGGATTTGTTGACCTTCCATTTTGTAGCTGCCTGCTCTCAAGAAGTGAACCTGTAAAACAGAAATCAAATATTGTAAATTGATAAAAAGAGACCCCAACCAACTTTCATAAAGATCCCATGAAAAATGTGACCTATAGAGTGGTCACAAGCAAAAGTTTATCGACGCACGGACAGACGACGGACGCCGCGCTATCACAAAAGCTCACCTTGTCACTTTGTGACAGGTGAGCTGAAAAATCAATATCTGAGAACCGCTTCCTCCGGTAACACTAAAATGTAAATAAAATTAAACCATTTGTTGATGTGATTTTTGGGAAATGTTACCTTGCATTTTGGGATGTTGGGGAAAAAATGCAATATTTTTGGATTGGGAAGTGGCCGAATATAGGCCTCTGTCATATAAGGATGAAAAGCCCTGCCGGCTAACAATTTCTGACAAGAAATCATTTTCAAAGTTTTTCTTTTCAGTGAGTTCTATATGGAATTAAATTCTTTGGGTAATTTTGAAAGAGGACCACCCCATGATCATTCTGTGAAGTTTGGTGTAAATCTGCCCAGTGGTTCTGAAGAAGATTTTTACAAATTGTTGGCACATGACGGACATCAACTCATGTTGTCACCCTGTGACAGGTGATCGAGCTAATAATTGTTTAAATTTGCATACATGTATTAAATTTTATGGTTTTGTCCAGAAATGCTTTATCATCAAGAAAATGAAATGGAGTCTTTACTAAGGTCTAAAAAAAATTTTGTTTCTGGTAACATGCTAAAAAAAATTACGGTAGGTAGGTCGGAAAAACTTTTTCTTTGGATTTTTTAAAATTATTTTTAGGGAGACTTTTTGGAAATTATTTTTTGTGTCAAAAAATGAATACAAATAGGGGGGTTATGCCTCTAGAGCATCAGTAAGTTGATTTATAACATCACTGTCCATGTTTAAAGCATAAAAAATGCAGTTTTGCAACTTTTTGTCAAAAAGTTGAAAAAAATGTTCTCAAAGACAAAGGCGGACGGACCGTCCATTTAGGGTCGGACCAAAAATTTATGGTAGGTCGGGATACAGGAAACAGACAATTTTTTTTTACGCCTAATGTTCCTTGGTATTTGATTCTATGCACTGACTCAATCGCAAAAATCTGTTCACATAAATACTAATTTGTATACAGTATATCATGCCTATTGAATGATTGAAACTGCTTCCCATGGTGCACAGCTGCAACTATATAATAAAGAAACAGAAAGATAGAAATACCTTATGAGCCGCAAGCAAGTGGTTTCAGTCTGTCAACAAGCACTTTGGAGCAGTACAACAATACTCTGTATAATAGACCAAGATGCCTGAAAATAGTGAAAGGTGAGCAAATTAAGAAAACATGGACAACCAGCTCTTTTGAAATTTCAAAGGTCTAAGAGCTAACATCCTTTTTTGCAGTTTATCAGTTTTCATGCCAATAAGATGACCCCAATTAAATCATTGGCATGGCGGGAGAAATCTGTTAAATAAAACTTTTTTTAATGAAAATAAAACAGTAGCAAATTTTGTCAAAATGTATAATGAAACGAAGTAAATGCGGTTAAAAATTTCAGTTCTGAAAAAAGAAAAGTCACTGTATGAGTAGGTTTGTTTACACGACTGACCAGCCAGAACAGCCAAACATTCATAGCTGTCAAGGCTCCACAAAGGCCACGAGTGTGATCGGAGTTCGAAGGGAAGGTTTCCCTCGTGAGGGTCTGGAAGGCGATGATCCTTAAAAGCCGGAAACGCCCTCACATAGAAAATTTAGACTTTTAACACACAATAGATCTGGTTTTGAATAGTCTCCCTCCATGTTTACTTTTTGTGATGTTTATTCATGCGGTAGAAATAACATGTTGCACCGGTGAATGTAAAAGCTGTATTATACGGTATAAAAACACTGTGTCAACGTCACCTTGCATGTTTGATTCAATAATTTTCTACGAAAAAAACAACTGATTGCTTTATTTCTTTAACATGCGTGTGACCTTGAATAGTAGGCGTGTGAGCGTGATCTAAGGCCGAAATGCGTGTGGCACACGCGCAATGCGTGTGTCTTGACAGGTATGAACATTACTTTAACCCAGTGAATTCCAGGTACCTTTTTGACTTGGTGGTCTATGACCTTCTCTTTGCTCGGTATCATGAATAGGCAAAAACAGACTGGTAAAGCAGCTAGAAGAATCTGTTCTGTCTTCCTCAGTTTAGTATGAACACAGGAGCCAACAAAATGCTACAATTGTTTATTGGTATCTGACGGTCATGATTCATAAACGTATAACTTTAAACGTATTTGAGTATGTGTGCAGTGTACGGAATTCAGATTTCAACTAACCATGCTGGCAACCAGATAGAAAATTTTCCAAGCCTGACACCAATTTCACATGCCCGAACTTAAAGCTGAATTTTGAATCATAAAACAACTGGTCTAGCTCATACCCTCAAAATACTTCATCATATTGTTTGGGACATGCTCGACTGGGGATTCACAGGAGAACAGGAACTGAATGCATCGGACCAAAAAGTAATGTCAGCCGCTTCAGTTTGCATTTGCAGAGCTCAAAATTAACTTTCTTGACCAACGTACTGCAAATTTTAGCATGTAGTTTTTTTTTCTTGTTGCTTAATCTGAAATCTACCTGCAAATTTAGACTTTCAATTAAGAATGTTAGAATATCCTAAAAAATCATGCTAGAACATCAATATTGTTTGCACGGTTTTCCTTGGTGTACAATTTTGTGCGTTATAACTCAAAATGACCTTCTAAGTAATTCGGAACGCATCATTGATGGCGTAACTTAACTACTGGCTGAAACTACGGCAAGGCAAATTTTCGTACCAAATATTATAAATAGCGATTCAACTGTATACATGTACAAATCAGTAAGATAGCCTGCGTTCTAGATTTAATTATAAGATAGACCTCTACATTTCTTTATAATCAGTAATCCATTCAACAAAAAATGGCTAACCAAAAAAGATGTTGTGTTTTCTGTTATCCTCAAATGAAAGCGAATCTACAAACATTAACAAAAACCGCAACAATTTTGACTATTATTTGTATTTACAAAATAAACTGTGTGAAATTTTATTACATTCCATGAAATTGACTTGCATTTCGTGAGTCCAAAATTTGAGCCCTGTGATTTGTGAAAGTAATTACATCTCCTGCATGATTATGGTTCTGACTAACTCTTAAACTCTTGCATTTATGGAACAGTCTGAATTCAATATTTCCTTCATAATTCTGACCAACTAATCGAGCATGCTTCAGAACTCCAGATAAGGGCTGTATTTTTGTAATTACGAACTTGTTAGGGATCAGATATGACTTTATTTTAAAATGTGAATGTATCAATACAAATTTATTTTAAATTGTGGTTGTATCAGTACGACACGTAAACAGTATTACATATATTCCAAAGAAAGATTGAGCCGAATTGCATGTCTGCGCCAAGTTGTGCTTATCAACGTTCGCTATCTCGACTGTTGACAATTGGCACGGTGTCAAATGAGTGTGGAATATACGAAACAAACACCAATAGCACAATGTAATGCATTAACACATAATTTTTAGGACTTCAAAAATTATGCGTCATAAAAATCTGAAAAGGGGAAATAATTCTACCAAAACTGAAGGCAACCAAGTTATTTTTATTTTAATTTGTGTCATATGAACAGATGAACCAAGTTTGAAAGAAATATCTTTACTATTTTTCAAAAAATGTTAGTTTTTATGTCAAAAGCCCGATCGGGCAATGTTACCAGCCTGTTTGAAATCTATATTTTTTTCTATAAGCCGATCCGATTCCCTTTAATGCTATATTTAGGCCAAGCACAGCTTATCGGCAGAATCATAAGCTCAACTTAATTACTGTGTTAGTCCAAATAATTGTACTCGAGAGTTGAATATCGTTATATTATTTTGACTTGTCGATATCTGCCTCCGAGTACAAACCAGAAAAGGTAAAGAATGTGGTAGCACTGTCCTCTTCTTTGCGTAAGTAACACCCAATGGAATCCGTTGGACGGGAATTATGTTATAATAATGCAACGGATAAAAAAAAGAAATACATACATAGAAAGCCTGTAATTTTTCCTTTTCAATGATGTATATATTACCAAGATTTCTTGAGAAAAATTCAAACTATGGCAGTTAAAAAATTGCCAAGGTTTAACACGAGTGTACTAACATATTGGAAAATGGCCGATCACCGGTAAAACACATTACTACACGAAGCGTTTTCATTGGTCACGCCTCCGACCGCCATTACATGAAGACGATTGAAACGTTAGAGGTTTAAATTTTTTACAACAGAAATTCTTGATAAATATGTCCTGTTCTTATGTTTTTTATTTACTATTTATGATTTAAAACAACAGGTAAACAGTTAGGGCTAAAGAAAAATCGTGACTACTGATAAATCGTAATTTCAATTGACCACAGTTTCCACCACAGTTTTGATTGTTTCTGGTCGAGACCTCTAGGTAGACAACGTAAAATATCAAAATGTAAAATCGGTCTGCCCGAGGTCTCATTATTTAGACTAATTACTGTGTATACATGCAGTGAGCCTTAAGAAATAATAATCTAAAAGGCCCATTTCAAATTGATAAATAAATAAAAATTATGTAAAAAATAAGGAATTTCTATGCTTAAAAAATTATGGGTGGGGTGTTTGTTTACATTAATATTATACAATGGAAAGTTAGTTACTCACGTTTCTAAAAATGTCAACAGGTCCAACCATGCACATGCTGTAATGGAGTGCCGTCCATATTCTATATAAAAGTAAAATAAATTCATTAATCAGTCATGCCTGCAACTGCAAGTAAAAATTAAATTACGGATTTCTTAATTTTAAAAATTCAATATAGGCTTAGTAACAAAGAAGTTCAAAGAAACTAAAGTACCGGAAAGGAATTAAATACGATCTGAAAAGCGACACAAAGGTGTATCTATTCTCTCATTCCCCGTTGGAGATCTCGAATGTTTTTGTTTCCTCAAATTTTCAAAATGTCGGCGCCAGTGTAACGTGTATCCACTCTCACTCTAAATATAAAAATGTTCAAAATATCGCCGTTTAAAAATGCTACTCAGTATTGAATAATGCATGTTTGTATCACAAATTATATCAGTGTAGTCACGTTACCGGCTGATTAGCTTCTGACACAACAAAATTAACAGCTTACTTTGAATATTCTTTCGAGTCGCAGACATCTTATTGTGCGGATACTGCGTTTCGCCTACTGATCTGACGGACGCTTATTAACATTAACGAAGACCGTGATATCCCGAATTTCATCGGGGTCGTCGCACGCCCATGGTCTAAACCGGAACTCCATATTTTTTTTATTGGATAGTATGTGTTGTTTGGATACCCTCGTATGTTACCGTAGTGGGATTCGATCCCGATTTTCGTCGCTTCGCGACGAAAATCGGTAAGATCGATTCCCTATAAATGTGGTTGTACTTCAAAAGTACTCCATGACACAATTGTGAACGCACTTCATACTTACTCCATGACAATGTATTCATAATAATTACCATAGATCTACTTTAATATATCTTTAATATACTTACTCTACAATACAACTACAGCCACACTTCATACTTACTTACACCATAATATAACTGTAGAAATACTACCTACGTACCGTCTTACGCCACAATACACATGCAGACACAAATAAAATATCATGTTGTAACCAGGCAGGGGTGGCAAATTCAATTGTCCGTATTTCCCAGGTTGTCCCAAAGCTTGTTCGGACAAGTGAAATTTGACTATATTTATAACTATCATACGGACAAGTAAAAAATAGCAATTGGCAAAAACGGACAAGCAAGTCAAAATCAGATTTCGCCACCCCTGCCAGGCCGCACACTATGTAAAAACATCATCAATAGTGTGTACCATGTAAAGCACCATGAATGAATACATATTTACAGCAGATCAAAACAGACTGTCAAAGAAATGATAAATGTTGTCGATTCCATTTAAGTTAGCACCAGCAAAATTTTGTGAGACTGAGTTTGGGCAAAAGTCACATGCACTTTGCAAGATGCGAGCTTAATTATTCCAACCCTGCATGTAAAACGATTTATGATTACACACAATTGTGACAAATGCCAATTTCTTGGCATTTGTTTTCAATATAATCAGAATACTGAATAGGGTGTAAAAAATTGTTTGTTTCCAGCATTCCAACCTATCTTAAATTTTTGGCCCGACCCTGTAAGTTTTTATAGCCTTAGAGATTATTTTTTCAACTTTTTAATAAAAAGTTGCCTAGCTGCATTTTTTATGCTTTAAACATGGCCAGTAATGTTAGAAATCAACTTATTGATGCTCTAAATGTGGACGGATAGCTCAGTGGTTTGCACACTGGCCTTCCAATCATGAGGTCGGGGGTTCGATCCCCGGCAGCTACTCGGGAATTTTCAGAAACGCTTTTCAGTGTTTCCCACCCAACTAGAGGTGTACTGGTCAGGAACCCAGGCAATCCTTGCGTGTATCAGTGCTATACACTGGGCACGTTAAAGAACCAGGTAACAAGCTAGGCTAAGTTAGCCGGACAAGCCTGTATCTGAGTTCTGATCTCTCTGTCGTGGGGGCTTTATCTCACTCTGTCCCTCTGGTCAGATCGCCCTGTGTCTGTACTAGTAGAGGATGAATTATGCGCCCTGTGTGGCTGCATTCGCACTATGTAAAGCGCCTTTGAACGTGAAATTGATAACAAACTGAACTTCTTAATTAGCCTATGTTATCAAACGTGTTTTATTTTTTTTTCTTTGTAACTTACGTTGTAGTCGTTCGTTATATGATAAATATTTTGACATTTGTATTCTTATTGCAGTTAGTGCTGTATTTTCAGACTTATTCATATCCGTTTTTTTGTCACAGTGTGGCAGTATAGTGGAACAGCTATCAGATAAAAGTTAATTTCTTTAAAGTTCAATTGCGGAGATTTTTTTCTTTTGTTTAATGTGGTTTTCTAATGAGAATAATTGCTACATAAGTCTGATAGGCCTTTGTTTAATATCTAATCCTATTCAGTTACTTATCTTTAATTTACCAGATTTATGTCCTATGCCTACTTAAAGATTGAATTAAGCATGCAATCATGGTAACGGTAAGTGCAAATTAATAGTCGGTCTGCCTTTAAGATCGTTTACTTTTCACGCGTGTTAGGGGCCTAATAGCTGTACAACTTCATGAGTTAACATGGATGTTTTTCAATTGCGACACCAAAATTTCTCAAAGTTGGATGAGTTTCCGGTTTTCAAGGATTCCAGTTTATAGCGGTTTCAGTGTATTTTGCTTGTCTCAATTCTCTTTACAAATCTAGATCTAGAAAGTGCTGACGCTATGAAAAATATTGAACTGTTTCATTAATTTCGACACGGCAATGTACAACAACACTCGACATTATATCATGTCGTGGAATTGTCGACTGTCGACATAAAATGCTTAACCAAGACACATGACATTCAACGCGACACACGACAACGAGCAACGACACACGACAGTCTATCGCTCAAATATCGCAGAATTATCGCATGTCGAGGTTATTTAGATCAAATATTGTTAATATTTTGCTTTCAAAAATTGGTCATTTTCAATCAGATATTACGACAAAAGTACTAAAGATGTTTTAATAAATATTACATGTATTTGTAGAACTATTCAAGAACTATTTCGCGAGGAAGTATCCCCAGGAAGATATTTCAGGCTGCACTCGTTGCAATGAAAAACAGAAACGTTTGGAATTAAATATGTTGGTGTTATGTATCCAGCACATTTGATATGTGTCTTTAGGTGGCATGAGTCACAAGTGACAGACTTGCTTGTTACTATGACACCCCTCGAACAAACTGTACACGGGAACTTTGGTATTCTCTGTCGTCGAGTGGTCACTGTTCGAACTGCGGGCCCTGGATTTGTTTCAATGTCACCAGATGTTAAAAGGCATAACAAGAAGATGTTGGTTGAGTTAGGTCTAAATAATGAAACTATGCTAACTGAACGCACAGCTGGGTCGTAGTGGTGAATATCTATAAACACTGTTTGAGATCTTGTTAATAATAGACCACTTATTGGTAGGTATTCTTTGTATTAACTGTTGTTTACTACAAAAGATTCAGCATCAAGTGTGTTATAGCTTACTGTATTTTCTGTCAATCTATTCAGTACACTATTTAGTAAGACAAACTGAGTGACCGCAATAGAATTCATATTGTAGAAAGCCATGTTTGTATGTCACTTTGGAATAGTAGGTTATCGCAAAAAGCGAAAGAAATATTTCCTGGTGTTGTTTTGATCCGTATAAAGTACAAAGAGCTGTTAAAAAGGCAAAGGCAAACCATATCTCTGAACAGCTGGAAGAAAATAAGCACAGCCCGAAATCTCTCTGGTCTCAATTAAAATCTTTAGGATACAGTAATAACAGCACATCATCACCAAAATGTTGTTCTAAAGATAAAAGACCGTCTTTGTTTTGAAGCAAAATTGATAGCTGACCATTTCAACCATTTCTTCACTACTGTAGCTTCTGTGTTGGTAGACAAGCTCCCTGCAGCTCCAAATTGTTTTAATGTTGCGTCCGATGCATTTAAATACTTTTACAAAAAAAGAAGTCCAGATTCCAAAAGTTTTAAGCTTCATACCGTTTCCGAATCTTTTGTTTATAAAGAATTGTGTAAATTGAATTGTTCAAAAAGTACTGGATTAGATGATATACCGGCTAGATTTTTGAAAGACTCAGCATCTTTTATAAAAATTCATGTAACGTTCTTAATTAATAGCTCAATTGTAAACCATACCGTGCCGAATGACATGAAAAGTGCCAAAGTTAAACCTCTTTTCAAAAAGAACGATAGATCAGAAGTATGTAACTATAGACCGGTCAGTATTTAACCCATCGTTTCTAAAATTCTTGAGCGCGCAGTATACAACCAGTTAGAAGCCTTTTTGTAAAGAATAATATTTTGTATGAATATCAGAGTGGATTCAGGGGGAGTTTCTCTACCGACTCCTGTCTCATCCATCTTACAGATCATATCCGTGAGCAAAGTTCTAAGGCCCTGTTTACGGGTATGATAATGCTGGACCTGCAGAAAGCTTTCGACACAGTGGTCCATGATATCATGTGTCGGAAGCTTCGGGAGATGGGCGTGGAGTCGGTGGAGTGGTTCCGCTCTTATTTGTCTGGCAGAACTCAGTCCGTTCATGTGAATGGAGCAAAGTCTGATTTCAGCTCGGTTGTTTGCGGTGTTCCTCAGGGTAGTATTCTTGGGCCTTTACTGTGTATTTAGCCTATGTTAATGATATGAAAATAAGCATAAGTTCTTTTTGTAAACTAATTCTTTACGCAGATGATAGCGCCATTTTGTTTTCTCATAAAGATCCTTTTTATATCAGTCACGTCCTCGGCAAAGAATTAGAAAACTGTAGCAAATGGCTGATTGACAATACACTTTCTTTTCATCTTGGGAAAACGGAATGTATTCTTTTTGGATCCAAACGAAAACTCAGTAAAGTCCCAAACTTTAGCATTAAATGTAATGGTCACGAGATCAAGTCTCAAACTTCAGTTAAGTACCTAGGTTCGTTTTTAGATGCAGACTTGTCCGGCACATCCATTGTAGAAAATATTGTCAAAAAAGTGAATAATAGGATTAAATTTTTATATCGTCAACAAAGTTTTTTAAAAAAATCTCTCAGAAAAACTCTGTGTAATTCTTTGATACAATGCCATCTAGATTATGCATCAACCTCGTGGTACTGTGGTCTTACTAAAAAGCTGAAGAGTAAACTACAAGTGGCTCAAAACAAAGTAATTCGTTTTATTCACAATTACCATTGTAGAACATCTCTTTGCGTCGCAGATTTTAAAGATCTTGGTTTCTTGAATATTGAATTCAGGTGTAGACAACTGAGACTGAATCATGTCTATAAGGTTTTCCATAACAAGTCTCCCAGTTACATGCATGAACACTTTACAAAATGCAGTGATATCCATTCTTACGGGAGCAGATCACATTAAAATTTTTATACGCCACAAGTCGATGGGTTTACATCAAATTCATTTTATTACAATGCAATTAAGGACTGGAATAAGTTACCAGCTGACATAAAATCAGCAAAGTCCAAGGCTACTTTTAAGAAACTTTTAAAGAAACATCTATTAACAGAAATGGAAAGAGATGAGAAATCTTTATATATATATTTTTAACTGGTTTTGTTTTAACATTTTTATGAAATTAGTGTTTAGTATTTGTGTTATCATGTCAATTCGTGTAGAAAGTTATTAGACTCTTAGTTTCTGCATATGTTTGTATCATGGTGTCATTGATTTTATAAGACCTATATAATATCCTTATGACACATATACCTAAATCTTTAACGTCACTCATAAGATCATGATGTGTTAACACCTTTGTACTCAAAAAAGGAATACTGTTTTAAAATGGAATGTATCTACCACTCTATAATATGTAATATGACAACGTAAGATCATTAACTTACGATTGCATTATCACTTTTATACCATCATGTGACAGTTCTAAGAAGAATAATTAGTCACTTAAGATCTAAATGTGACAGCATGGACCCCGTTGGAAATAAGTTTTTGCATGTAAATGCTGAAGCTTTACGGGCAATCCAGTGCACTATCTTCTTTTTGAAATTATAAATACTGGAACAAGTATTACAACTATCTAGAGGTGATATCGATATCTTTTACATTTTTTGTTTCAGTAACTATATATTCAAAACAAGAATAACATCCTGTGATAAATTATAATCAATATTATATGATAGATGTCTTTAATATTACAACTGTGGTATCTGTGAAATACTGTGATAATTTATTATGCTATGTAATTTGTATTGACATGTAGTGCACAAATAAAATTATTATTATTTCATAAAGGCTCAAACCCGACCATAAGAGTCGTACGGGCTCGAACATGGGTGCCATGTCAAAAAGCAAATGCACGACGATATACCTTATTTTTCTAAAAAAAATGTTTACATCAACTTAGGCTCTGAAGTAACACGCTTTGGTGTATATCAATTATTTCTATTGAAATAAATAGTTTCAGTAAGTTTTGTCTGTCTGTACGAGCTGTAGACTGGCGATAGGGACCATTTAATCAACGCTAATTCTGGTCGCATTTTTTCGATAAATTCATCAATTTCATTTTATTATAAAAAACGTTAGGAATACGTTATAAAACTGAAATTTCTTTTAATAAGTAGTTGGAAATATTGTTTAAACGAATATGAAAAACAATTTTCTTCTTCGACGGACACGCCCGGAACATTTCCTGCATGAACTTTAACCTTTTTGACTTAAAATATTAGCCGTAAAATAAGGAAAACCTGCGTATAAAATATAAATACTTGTTTTGATAGAAAATGACAAAATCTGAAAGTTTGTGACAAGAACAAACAACATATGTTCGTCCGTCTGTACGTAATTTAGGATAAAAGCTGTATTTCCGTAATTTTCTGTACGGAAAACGTCCGTGTTTTTCATTAACCTCAAATAATTGTAGAATGTTCCAATAACAAGATATGTTGATAAAATAACTTTTATGATTAAATCTAATACATTGTGTAAAGAGATATATAATTTGTATATTTTTACCGCAAACAGTTTCGTCGTGGGACCGTCTTAAAATGTATCAGTTTTCGTGAAAATATGCATTCTTTATAATTATATTAAATAGAGAACAGAGGGGTGAGCCTTGTCAGAGGAGTCATATCTTTATAATCAGATGTCTGATTTTAATAAATGATACATTGTTGCAAAAGGCAAGCCAATCCATAGTGAAAACAGGTCAAGTCGGGTTCGAACCCGGTCAGTTAGGGGTCAAGGTCATAGATCCAAGTCCGGTAATATTCTCAAAATGTGAACTATTCTGTAGCGATTAGATGCCAAAGAAGATCTTTTTAGCAGTATATAGCGTAGCCGCAACTTCGGTGGGGGGGGGGGGGGGGGTGGGTAAGGTCGCAAAATCGTCCGATTTTTGTTTTTGTTACAGTATCAAGTTTCAAGGAAAACAGAACATAGAATTATACCGAGAACTCATCAAAGTGCACGATTTGCGCCTAAAAAATATTCTTAGGTGGGATCCCCTAATTTTCCAAAGCCCACGCACCAACCGCTTTGTCTGTTTATAAATTTTACTGCTTGTCCGAAAAATAAAGTTTTAACATTTAAAGGGGCTAAAAATCGCATTTTAAACTCATTAGATTGAAGTTAAAATTACAAAATCTTTATGATGGAGATACACCAACTCCATCCTCATGATTTATGACCCGCGCTGCATATATTTTTGTACATTGATTTATCAATCATTTCCATCCCTTTGGTGGTAGGCCATTTCATCTAAAAAAGGCCGAAACGCGCAAAATCACATGTAGCTCTAGTTCTGAACAGTTCCCGAAGGAGTATGTTGTACAGACCGTCCTTGTCTCCGCCATTTTGTTTTCATAATGCAATAAAATATGTATATGGTTTTCATATAAAAAACATATGGTTCTCATATGGACAATATTTCATATGATTTTCATATGTTAATTGTTTCATATGAGTAGCATATGAAAACCTTCATATGAAAATCATATGAAATATTACATATGAAAAGCATATGATCGTATTACGATATGATTATCATAGGAAATTCATATGAATTTCATATGGTAATCATTTCATATGAGAATCATATGTGGCGAAATTGGCTATGTATATGGACGGACGGACGAAATGACAGACGGACAGAAAAGCGCAATCCTGTAGTCCCCGAAACTGGTTTTAAACCAGTATGGGAACTATTTATTATAGATTTTATCAGACACATGTCCATCTGAACATTTATAGCAGGCTGCTTGTCACACTTCATTTTTGTTCTAAATTTTTTGAAACCTAGGAATTTCTTGGTATTAAAATATTACGTAAAGTTCAAAATGTTACTTCAAAAACAAATTATTCTTCCAATGTCTTCTTCTACATACCACCGCCCTGTTTAACATAAACAGGACTGTCATCACAATTAGATAAACAAAAATGTATTCGAAGTTAGGAAAATTTTCACTGAAATTCCAAAATGTATGGGAATGGGATAGGTTATCAACATCTTGAAAAGCAACACGTGTGTCCGTTAACTCAGGTACAACAAAATATGACCAAGCCAACTTGTGTGCCAGTAATGTAAATCTATTTCTAAATGCCGTATTGTATTCATCTGTACTTGTACTGAATCCAAGTGTTGAAATATTACCTTTTAAATGGGCAACTCGATTTATTGCACCCAATCCAATTCCGTCTATTGGTACGCATTCGGCCAGATTTCCATAATAATAGTTTCCTTTCATGAAAAAAAACGGACCTCTGTAGTATGTTAAATTCTTTAAACCCCAAATGTTTTCTGGTATTACCAATGGTTGTGATGTATTCCACAAACTATAATCCTTTTTACCATGAAACCCATAATGCGTCCAATTAATTATTTCGTCTTTTTGTTGCTTCCGTGCAGACATTGCAATTGTCCTAACATGGGTAGACCATGTCATAACCATCGTCGTTCTTGCATCCAATGGTCCGTGACTGTTTAGACGGATAATTGCTTTTTCTTTTGGTATGCTCATATTGCCTTGTCTGGCAACTAAGGTAACAGGTGTTCCGTCTTTTGGCAACATCCCCATTTTTGAACGTAACTTATCGGGTGAAAATACAGTTTTTTTGCTCAACACATTTATATTCGTTTCAAACATGTCTTTCCAAGAAATGTTTGCCTTTCTAAAGGTTTTGGCAATTGAGGTATCTATTGCACAAGCCCATTTCAAATGCGATACACGATATACACTTCCACACATATGCTGTATGGATATTCCTTTGTTTGAAACATAGTCATAAAACCTGTCCGCTGGTTCAACAAGATTTGTTTGAATACGATGTGCTGTCATCATAACGACACATAGATAAATAACAAAATAAAAATTCGAGTTATTTGATATCATTTCCATTACTATATTGGTTAACTCTTAAGATAAATCAACACGTCGCACAATCAGTCACATCTCAGTATTCTATCAAATGTCCTTGTAACCCAACGTTCTTTACTTCCATAAGCTGCATCCTCTACATATATCGCAGCAGATAATGTCAAAATAGTTGTTCGGAATAAATATTTATTTGCTTTAGAAGCATGCAATTAAGCTGGATTGTTCGGTTTGTATACACATATTTCGTGATTTTCAATAGTGCGAATGATTTTACAACCCTTTTGTTATTCTAATAAACAGGTGTAACAGACAGAAAATGTTGTATTTATGTTTAATGTCCAACTTTAAAAATTTTTCATCAATTTATTTACTAAGGATTTATAAGATCCTCTTGTAGTTTCTTTTATTTCAATTGAGTTATTAATATGAATTATAAAATGTTTTGTAATATAAACAGCCACCAGGATATCTTTGCAAAACCAGGATTTGGGCAAACTTCACTACCATTTCTAAGTGACTTAGAAACTTCTGTTTTAGCGTGGATGGTAGTTAAGGGGCCAAGGAGCAATAAATGATATAGTTCTACATTATTTTTAATTTCCTTATGTACAAAAAGGATGATTAAAAAAATTTGATATATGGCGACCGATTGGAATTTTCGAAAGTCCAATCGGATTTTTTTCCCATATTTTGGCGTGCTTGATTTTTTTTTCAGGGCGGAAAACTATTAATTTTTAATAACAATTTTAAAGACATATTTGTATTAGTTTTGTGTTGTACTGTCTTTCTGGCTGGGTTTGAGATCCATTCAATGGTAAATAAAAAGAAAATATCATTTTAAAAGGGAAAAAAAATCAGATTTATTGTAAACTCTTATAAACAGGATCCATGAACACCCTTAAACATAAAAAGTGAATACCAATATTTGTACACAGTTTAAAATGTTTAAAAGATTCAATTGGATTTTTTTTCCAATTTTAAGAGCTGGAAATTTTTAAAAATTGGAAAAATATCCAGCTTAAAAGATGGGACTTTTTCTAATTTTGAGTGACTGTGGTCATTTTAAAGCTAAAACGCATCTTTTCTAAGCATATATCAGTGTTTTTGCAATCTTTTCTATATAACTTGCTAACAAATAAGTCAATAAAGTTACTCTTTGTTGTTTTCATTTTTGGACTGCATTAATATAGATTTTCTGACCGATGAGAAAAAGATAATACGGTCTGTTATTAATACTTATTTATATAGAGAATATTAGGTTATTGTATTTCTTAACTTAAGTTTATCCACCAAGTTGGAGAAAGGTTTATCCACCCGAGGCTTATTCTAGGTATTATTTGCGCATGTCAAGTGCAATTCCTCATTGAACATACCTTACATCAGTATTAAATGTTTTCATTTTAGTTCTGTAATTATGAAGTAAATTACAAATTTGCATTGATTAAGATGACGGTATAACCAGTAGTAATTATATTAGCCTTCCGCCCGTAAGTTTCCGGTGGTTTCCGTATTTAAATCTGAATAGGCTATATCCGTTGTTTGTTCCGGACCGGGTCGGGTTTTATTAATAAACAAAGACAAATATCAAACAGGGAATGTCACGTACCAAAATCGCAGCCTCCCCAAAACGAAACCTACAGCACGCAGACGTGCACACCACAAACACACACACACATACACATGCACACACACAAAGCCAACACACGAGGACAAAACGAACAAACAAAGGAACACACACACATACACACACAAAGCCTACACAAGAGGACAAAACGAACAAACAAAGGAACACAGTGGGGCACCGCCTTGAAACGGTCAGTGGCAAAAACACCACTGGGGAGCTTAAACCGGTTTATGGTGCGCACCCAACCTCACTCTTACCCCCACCATGTTCCAAAGACACGGGCCAGTGTAAATAAAAGTAATCCCCTCCAGGTGAATCTCTAACACACGTAATGGAAACAAAAAGGCATGGCATGTAAAACACAAAAATGCTCGTGTATAAAAATATAAAAAGCAAACCTTTAGAACCAAAAACGTATGTACTCAATGCCTTTTCAGAAGACAGAGCAACAAGAGAAACACCCTTAAGGGCCCGACGAAACAGGCCAGAAGACAGATATCAAAACAGTTCAGTCCTGGTAGGATTTAAAAACTGCTTATCATAGAGTCCTCCCCCTCTTCCGTCAGACACAATCAAAGAGGGAAGCGTAGTGTCCAACTGTAAACGGGTTGAACACTAAACATGTGGTATGTCTCAAAACAGTTGGGTCGTAACCTCTTTTAATGAAACGTTTTATAATTTTACCAAATACATTTGGAAAATTACCATGACCCAAGATCTTACGAAGTTTGTAAACCACATCCCCATAAAAAACGGGTTTAGAAATACCTTCTCGCAGAAGCGTCTTTAAATTACTATTGAATTTTAAAACTAAATCAGAATTACGATAGTAAAATTTAGCAAAATATTTACGCAATTTGTAATATCGGTAGCCTTGCTGAAGAAGTTTACTTGTAATATATAGATTACGTTCATTGAAATGCTTGACATGACTACACGCTCTGGCAAACCGAATTAATTGAGAAATATATACCCCATAAGATGTAGCCTGAGGTACATCCCCATCCAAATGGGGAAAATTTACAATACTAAAGTTAAAATCATCCCTCTTGTCATAAATTTTGGTATGTATAATATTGTCATAAATAGAGAGATGTAAATCTAAAAAAGAAGCATCAGTATCCGAATTGTTAGTTTTAATTAACTGAAGCTCCCTAGGATAAATAGTACCCACCAATTGACCAAAAAACGGATTATCCATATTAAGAATATCATCCAGATAGCGTGATGTATTATTAAATGCAGTTATAATATCTGCCTGCGTATCTGGAGAAAGGCTCAACATAAAGTCCCTTTCATAACAATATAAAAACAAATCTGCGACAAGGGGTGCACAATTTGTCCACCTTTTTGCTGGTCATAGGATCGGATTCTCTCTACCTCCCTGCTCTTATAAAAATAATATTGCTTGGTAGTGAAAGAAGAATAAAAAAAATCCGTTAATTCAAAACGGCTGTTTAAATAGATATGAAATATAATAGAAATAAAAAGATAATGTGTAAAAAGATAATCTGACCCGCTTTATTGCAAATGTGAGGACAAAGATCGACCTGTTTAATACAATTTTATGAATTTCTGAAATTCATGATTGTTGTTATTCTGATGTCGTTATGTTTTCTTTGGCATATTGAATGCGTCAGTACATATATAGAAACACATCATGCCTTTTACGAGGTTTTAATAAATATAAGACCCTCATTGTGGGGTTTATAAATTATACGAGGTTTATAAAAAACCTTCTAAAATGAGAAACATTTTTTGCAATGAATCTGCTTATCGAATGATATTAAAGCTTAATCCATAACTCTGTCTAAAGTCTAAATTTATTTGGATTGTCTCCCTTGGACAAAATTAGAAATTCGCGCGTTTTTCATTCGGAGCTTAATGACAATCTGTCTTTATGACCACTCAATTAATATAGAGCTAGATCTAATTGGCATGGCTGTATTCAAAGCGAAGGGATCAAAGTATAAGGATATGTCACTGGTTATAAATGCATATTGAAATATCCCACTCATCGGTAACTGTTCTGGCGGTAACGAGGTTCTGTCAAGATTATTTTTCTTGCATATCGCATATGAATAAAGAAAAACACAATTATATATCTCTGGTGTGCTACTTTCTGTTAGTAGAATATGAACTTATTAATTCATTGATATCTTCAGAACGAGAGTTCTCCTGTAAACAGGCGCAGTATAGCATGTTTCTCTAGCACCCTTGAATCGGTTTGGTTGGACACAAGTGGAATTGTACATACTAATGTTACTTTTATATGTGGTGCATTTGTTCATCGTGCTTACTTGGTCAAAGAGCTATCGTTTTAATTCGTTAACGACGTGTGTAGATTAACTCAAGAGGTACATTAACTCTTTAATGTGTTATAATAAAGATTTGGCTAGGGCATTTTCCATTTAACAATTTAGACAATTTTGGTTTTAGAATTTCAAAGAAACTGAAAATATGACCCCCATATCGGTCGCTTAATCTGAATATCTTATACATTCGTATGTGAATAAGCCCTATCACTTATCTACTCTACATGTAAACATGTTTATATTATTATCGTGAATCTATCGAATTCTGCCGAAATCAATTAGATCTATCTGTACGCCTTCAGTTTTCAGTTTTTACAAAGTCATGTAGAAGAATGAATACCCTCTAACATATCATACATTTTGTAAAGTTTACTGCTTGCGGAAGATGAGTTTTTTTGAAGATCAGACCTCAGATGAGCGTTGTCTGAACATTTTAACAAGCCATATCTCTTGCTTACGGGTCACAATGACAATCAACTTATGCGTTTTAAGCATCCGAACATTACTGACAATGCAGTAATTGAATTATTAGAAGATTGCATATATTCGACACATATTCATAAAATGATTAGAATTATCGGCAAGAGGAAGGGGGCTGCAGGGACGATCGACATGTTATATTTTGTCATATTAATACGAAAGACATTCGCATCGCGCAGAATTAATATGATGAAAATCCATATGTAGTATTGCACACTACCCTGTGATAAATGGATTGATTTATTTCTGTACGTTATGCATACAACAACAAGTTAGTACCGAAATTTAAAAAAAAATATCACATATATGAGAGTAAATAACAACGTGACATATACGTCAACACAAAGGATAACACAAGAAAAGAGAGAGCTCTTATTTCCAATGTGGTCCACTGCATTGCTGTAATGACATAGAGAAGCATTCTAAAATAAATTTAAAAGTAACAAACTGCTTAAATAAGTGAAATGATTGCACCATTAAATTTTTAAAAGAAACATTTCTTCACAGTAAATATAATGACTTTACTTACTGTTACAATAGCTTATATTCTAGTTAATCACACAACAAGATAACATCACAAATACAAGTGAAATTGGAACTGTATTGGCTACAAATTCTTAACGGATCGAAAGTATTTAAATAAAAAACATGTAAATAAAAATGAAACAAAGCGAATAAAACTCCTTCTTTGCCGAAAACATTACGTTATATGTTCATGCAAAATGATAGAAGAGAATAGCTGAACTTACGGTGTTCCGTTTGGAAAATGTGACTTTTTATTTAATACTAAACCGCGTTGTACGATGGTACGATGACAAAAACGCGATGGCGCGATAGCACGATGATGAAACAACAATGGTACAATGGTGAAAACGCGGTGGCACAATGATGAAATCGCGATGTTGCGATGGTACGATGATGAAATGTCGATTTAATATCGCGTTTTCATTATTGTACCGTCGCCTTTTCACAATCGCACCATCGTGCCATCGCGTTTTCGTCATCGTACCATCGTCTCATTGCGTTTTTTTATCATCGTACTATCGTGTTTTCACCATCGTACCATCGCGTTATCATCATCGTACCATCGTGGTTTCACCATCGTGCCATCGCGTTTTCACCATCGTACCATCGCGTTTTCACCATTGTACCATCGCCTTCCGTTTAGAAATGCATAGTTCCGTACACTTCTATTTTTGTCGACAATAGATGAATGTATCTCAATGTATTTTGTGAGACGAAATTTACCATTTAGATTCTGCTGTTTTGCAAAATATTTTACAAAATGTTCAGTGCTCAGTTCATTAAAACTGTAAAATCTTCAAGGCCACGTCCTTTGTATTTTATGTATGCATGAAAGCTGAATAAAAAGCTGGGTGTAATAGTCACATGGTGTTATTCAAACTCAGCTTATTCTTGTTTAGGATGTAGAAGGTACATAGTGCAATGTGAAAATGAGATTGTATCAAGCCCCTTTTTACTGACACATATACTGTACCACTGCGCATGACCACCGGAAGGCGATGGTACGATGCTGAAAATGCGATGGTACAATGGTGATAACGCGATGGTACGATGATGAAAACGCGATGACACGATGGTGAAAACGCGATGGTACGATGATGAAAACGCGATGACACGATGTTGAAAACGTGATGGTACGATGATGAAAACGCGATGGTACGATGATACGATGGTGAAAATGCGATGGTACGATGATGAAAACGCGATATTACATCGACAGTTCACCATCGTACCATCGCACCATCGCGATTTCATCATCGTGCCATCTAGTTTTGACCATCGTACCATCGTTGTTTCGTCACCATGCCATCGCGCCATCGCGCTTTCGTCATCGTACCATCGTGCATCGCGGTTTACTATTAAATAAAAAAGTCACTATTGTCCAAACGGAACACCGTATGAATTAGTATAGATAGAAATAAGAACTTTTCGACATAAATTGTGTCATGCTTGAAGCATGACTGATAGATCTAAATATTTTATACACGTTCTTCGAAATAGGCCTATACAATACTTTCGTTATTTTAACATTATTATGCATTTTATTTGTTTGGTTAATATGAGATGATTACATGAATATAATTTAAGGAACACGAACAGAATCCGGAATAGAACACTTGCTTATCTAGTGATACCTCATATTTTGGCGGGAAAGTCAAGTGTGCGTTAGTTGAGTTTTTACAATAAACAAGATATTCCTTTTTCATAAACTTCCAGTCTTTCGGTAAGGTTACTTACTTGGTATACAAAATATTTTTTTTTTGCATCTGCTGAGAATCTGGCTGATCTATTAATCGTTACGCGTTACTTTTCCCATGATGTAACGCAGTTTTCGGTTGTATGACTTTCCAAATCACTCAGCTATGTTTAAAAATTTTCCCAGGTGAAAAAATCATTTACGAGATTTTGCAAAAATCATTCATTTGCTATCATATGTTTTTTCATGTGTACATAGTTTGACATCTGAGTGGCTATATTAAAAACATTCAATAAACGTTCCGCAAAATTGAATGACAAGGTTTTCATCCGAACGTTCCGTTGCAGTCTCCTTAACGGAAGCAAATCGAACAAACTCAGTAAGCTACAGGAAACTGTGACATGATTGTTTTTATTATTATTATTATTATTATTACTTGGCATCATTCAAACATTCTTACATTGTTAGATGAAAACGATGACGGTTGTAATAACCCAGATGAAATTACTTCATTTCATTTGCTATATTTTACCCTAAGTTCCTAGATTTTTATTTTTATCAGTACTAACAATTACACCAAAAGTAGCAGACAACTTCCTTTTATGAATCTGTCACATCAAAACTGGGTCAAACCTGCGACCATCGATTTGAATATGTTGTGATTTTACCACATGAGCTTACCTCGACGACTTCAACAAAACTACAGAAATATTGATCGAAATGCAAATACACTTACCCATTTCACACACAAAAATCTTCTCGTCCATTGGTAATACGTAACAATATTAAAACATATTTTAACCTCAAATTTTTGGAAGAAAAATGTGTAACTGTAAGTTATCCACTATATGATAAAACTTAAAGAACTGGAGTTTTCTAAAGAGCTTTCCTCATAAGTAATTATTCTAAATCAGCTATGTTCTCGTAAATGACAGCAAACATTGAAAATCGTGTTGAATGAAAAATAAGTGTTGTTTTTTTCATGCTTATATAGTGCGTTTTTCATGTATAATTGCAAGCATTTTAGAATATAAATGCGATTTCATACGAGTACGTATTTACGAAAATAATCTGACGGTTGTGAAAACACGGATCATCAAAAATGGACGTCAATAGGCGTGTTTGAAGTTTGGCAGAGAAAAAGTAACAGAAATATCAGAAATATAAAATATGTATTATATATCTGAAACATGCTGAATTTTATGCAAAGCAAAATGTCGAAACGGAACCCTTCCACGAAAGGCCTTTTACAGATGTTATCCGTACCAAGCCTTTCAGTATGAACGTACGATTTCTAGACTTGCTACAGGGTCCGCAAAAACGGTAATTTTTGTCATCTTTTCTTCTTCAAAACTTTCATAATTTTCACTTATTTATAGAAAGTATAATAAGTAGGATATGAAGCCCAAAATGCCCTTAAATTCTAAATTGTTGGCCGTAAGTCTCAAATAAAGAGGGTGTTTTTCCCCATAACTTTCAAGACCCCACAACATTCATTAAAACGTCGTAAAATTCATGCTTCATTTTAAATAATTTTGATAAAATGGCAAAACCGATGTTTTATGTATTCTACATTTGAAACAAAAATATTACTTCCGGTGTCTAGTCCCAACAAACAAGGCCTTATTAATTTGCAGGGCAAGGTACAATTAGACATCTCATCCAGAGACTTGTATTAATGGTAAACAAGTTAGAATGGAAGTTTGAACCAATTATTCTGTTTGCATGAATACTCATTTGAGAAAATAACAGGGAGCTTAAATGGCCCTGTGTCGCTCAAATCGAAACTACTGCTCAAGGTCAAGGTCACAGTACATCGCACAAAAAGATCTTGCCAAGCTAATCATAGAGGCTTCTAAAAGATCAATAATTGTTGTAATCCTTTTTATTCCCAACATTTTTTACAGTCAATGAAAATATTAAGAAATTGCAATTGTAAAATCATTACTAAATTAACATATGAGAGTTAAAAAACGAGTTATCGCTGCACAAATTTACAACCATTAGGAAAAAAGCATATCACTTCAGTTGAATAATTTGTCTTGTTAAGTTTATTATGATAAGATATTTGACTACTTATCTCTTGACTTATAAATCGGCATTGATCAAATTCCTTACTTTCATGCACTCAAATTTATACACAGATAATCGAGAAGTGAAAGTTATTATAAGAGCAAAATTTGAGGAACGCCTTCGTTGTGTTTTCAGTTTACTTGCTAAACGTTTGATATTTGGTGCACATTCAACTACAATTGATACATACACTTTACAAATTCCATTGCCGTTTGGAATTCGAAAATAACATAATCGTGTTTTCTTAAATCTATAGCATGTATACAAAAAAGGTTATGCTCGGGATCGAGACAGTTTTGACAAAATTTGGATTTCTTAGAGTACAGTCTTAACCTATCAAACTGCGTGTCTCTGTCTCTACAAAGTTAATACTTTCATTATTTAGAACACAAGTCAAAATTAAAGCAGATTTTATTTCGAGAAGACGGATCATGCAACTTAAAGGTAGAATGATAACTTTGTTTTTTCATATAAGGCAGGCCAAGATCTTAATGTGTGTCGGCATTTCTTTGTGTGTTTTTTTTTCTAAATATGAAGAAAAAAGGTCTTCCTAATTTCGAAAACGGTTTCGCTATGTATTTTGCTGACAACTGCATTTTGATACTTATGTATATGACCAGATAGCTAGAAAAGTGGCTAAAATTAGATACATTTTTCATTTCATAAGCAAAAGGCCTGGTTGTATTCTTATCTTGATAAAAGAAGACAATGCATACTTTCTTTAATATATATCAAATGTAAAATCGACATAACACTAACACTAACATTGATAAAGAATGAGCCGGCGGTTGGAATTGATATAGAGTTTAATAAAACAGTATTCTTGCCGCGCTCTAATTTCTTCAATCATTTATTCAAATCAGTTGCGGCATGATATTTTGGTCCAAATGCTGCGTTACGTCACTCAGTTTAAGTTACGTCACAGAAATTGTTGGTGTTCAACACATGTTTGCGTCAATTAATGCATTTTTTTCATTAATTCTCTATATTAGCACGATGAATAAATGAAGACGCAAACAATATTTATCGAGCATTTATCTTAACATTTTTCGTTTCCTCACCAAATAATTTATTGTTAATCGCCCTTGTTATCACTCCACCCCCCCCCCCCCCCACCCCCCACCGCCATTTGTAAACATGGAAGATTGTTGAGAAAATGAAAATACCAAACAGTAATTTAACGATTTATATCGAAGGGATAATAATAAATGACAGTACACGAATTCCGTCGTTTCCAGGTTAGTAAATATCCATTCGCTTTGATGGGTTTGAAAATATAATTTTAATTCGTCTTTAACGTTTAATTAACATTAATTACAGTTTAGAGATACCTAGTGTAATTCAGATGGCAATCATTATTTCGTAGATTATATGATAAACCAAGTCTATCGAGAAGCTAACTTTTGTCCATAACGATTTTGACTAATATTAGTAGTTATAATCAGTATGAAAGACCAGTATGCAATTACACTTTGTAACTCTGGTGCCAGACAAATATAGTCACAGTGTTTAGTCACATTATCTAAAGTCTTGTCTTCATATAAATAGAGAATGACGGGAAGAATTGTATTAATCTGTTGTCAGTTAAAACCACTTATTTCTTAATCATGTCAAATCCAAATTATAAAGTAGGAAACAAATTGATGTTAACTTTTAGTTTGTACGAAACAGATATTCAATAGCTTTTCGTGCAAAATGTCACCGAGATACCAAAAAGCAACCACTGAGGAACTTCTCACATGCTGTTGTTAATATGGTCCAAAACAATAGTCGTTAGCACCATTTCTATTTCTATTGTCAAACATGGACAAAATCACCATTTTAACGCCGACAATGGACAGCTTTATTTGTCTTTCAAACCAACAAATCCGGTCTCTCAGAAGGATGCTTTACGCTGTGTTGAAAACTGTCTCGTAGAAATTGTATCTTGGATGAACAGCAACATGATGAAAATAAATGCCGATAAAACTGAAGTCATTGTATTTACCTCTCAAAGAAACGAAAAATATATTGAATCGGTTTCTGTGAAAATTGGAGAAGAGAACATTAAACCATCTAATATCTAAGTGTGTAAGGAGTCTTGGTGCTTTTCTAGACTCCAAAATGAGCATGGAAAAACATATTAACTCAGTTTGTAGATCAGGGTACGGACAGCTACGTCAAATAGGCCACATCAGGAAATATCTAAATACAAATGCTACAAAATCGCTAGTAAATTCACTCGTCACATCACGCCTTGATTATTGCAATATGCACTTGTATGGTGTTCCGAAGGCCTTGCTGAATAGACTTCAAAATCTTTAAAACACTGCAGCTCGAATCATAACGAGAATATCGCGTTATGATCACATTACACTGGTATTAAAAGAACTTCATTGGATACCAGTTACTCACAGAGTTGACTTTAAGATTCTAGTTCACACATACAAAGCATTGCATAACCATTCACCGATCTATGTTAAAGACTTGCTAGAACTCTATCAGCCAGCAAGAAATTTGAGATCCAAGAACAACTCAAAACAACTAGTTGTTCCAAAAAGCAAAACTGTGAGGTACGGTGATCGTAGATTTTCATCAGCTGCACCGAAGTTATGGAATGCTCTTCCGGCTACCATTAGAGTCGCTAAAAGCTTTGATGCTTTCAAAAGATCATTAAAAACACGCTTTTTCTTTAAGGTCTATTGAAACTAACTTTGCACTGGAAAACGAGCTGTATATGACTTTGCAATAGAAACTATTTACTGTTGTTTATTATTCTTTATAATATCTAGTACAATTTAAATGTAGAGTAAAATCTGATTCAGGCTAAATACCTTTTATTGTTGATATATTTTTGTTTTGTGTTGTATGTCCATATCATTATCTGATATGTAGTTTGTACAGCGCTTTTGAACATTTATTTTATGGATGAAAAGAGCGCTATAACAATCTGGTAAATAATAATAATATTAATAAAAAGGCATTTTACACCAACAATTTCTGTGACGTAACTTAAACTGAGTGACGTAACGCAGCATCTGGACCAAAATATCATGCCGCAACTGATTTGAATAAATGACTGAAGAAGTTAGAGCGCAGCACGAATACTGTTTTATTAAACTCTATATCCATTCCAACCGCCGGCTCATTCTTTATCAACGTTTTTCACAACAAATTGTCATTAAAATGGTAATCAAAGTGAGAATGTCAGTGTTACTGCTATATCAATTTTACATTTGATATATATTAAAGAAAGTATGCATTGTCTTCTTTTATCAAGATAAGAATACAACCAGGCCCTTTGCTTATAAAATGAAAACTGTATCTAATTTTAGCCACTTTTCTAGCTATCTGGGCCCAGTTGTTCGAAACTTTAACAGACTATTAAACTAATCGCCTGTTAAATTTTGATTCAAGGTACTAGTCTTGGTGGGAAACGCTAGTATGATATTTTTATTTTACTGTAAAGATGTTTTGGTCTTAATAATCCTTAAGCTATATATTTGTTTTTCTAAGTTTTCTAAAGTGGCGAAATATTACTCTAAAAGTTAATCGACTGTTAACTTAATCAACTGTTAAAGTTTCGAACAACCGGCTCCTGGTCATATACATAAGTATCAAAATGCAGTTGTCAGCAAAATACATAGCGAAACCATTTTCGAAATTAGGAAGGCTTTTTTTCTTCATATTTTGAAAAAAAAACACAAGGAAATGCCGACACACATTAAGATCTTGGCCTGCCTTATATGAAAAGAACAAAGTTATCATTCTACCTTTAAGTTGCATGATCCGTCTTCTCGAAATAAAATCTGCTTTAATTTTGGCATTTGTTCTAAATAATGAAAGTATTAACTTTGTAGAGACAGAGACACACAGTTTGATTGGTTAAGACTGTATTCTAAGAAATCCAAGATTTTGTCAAAACTGTCTCGATCCCGAGCATAACCTTTTTTGTATACATGCAATAAATTTAAGAAAACACGATTATGAGATTTTCGAATTCCAAACGGCAATGAAAGTTGTAAAGTGTATGTATCAATTGTAGTTGAATGTACACCAAATATCGAAGGTTTAGCAAGTAAACTGAAAACACAACGAAGGCGTTCCTCAAATTTTGCTCTTATAATAACTTTCACTTCTCGATTATCTGTGTATAAATTTGAGTGCATGAAAGTAAGGAATTTGATCAATGCCGATTTATAAGTCAAGAGCTAAGTAGTCCAATATCTTATCATAATAAACTTAACAAGACAAATTATTCAACTGAAGTGATATGCTTTTTTCTAATGGTTGTAAATGTGTGCAGTGATAACTCGTTTTTTAACTCTCATATGTTAATTTAGTAATGATTTTACAATTGCAATTTCTTAATATTTTCATTGACTGTAAAACTTGTTGGGAATAAAAAGGATTACAACAATTATTAATGTTTTAAAAGCCTCTATGATTAGAATTTGTAGAATTTGGCATGTATGCTCTAATGATTACTGTTTGTAGTCAAATAAAAAATATTTAAGCACAAAAATGAGGAATGAAAATGTTTTCCTTTTGCACTTTTTATCTTTCAATAGCATTTTCCTGAATTAAGAGTTTATTTTACTGTCTGAGTGATACATTTATTAGACACAACATACAAATGTTTAATTATTGTCGGATGTCAACATTACAACATTAGCTATAAATAACTATTTGCCGATTTAAAGCGACTTTGTACAAAGCAAACTTTTTCTCTGTAAATGTTGCTTTGATCAGAAACAAACGTTCACCTTTAAGGTTACACGTTAAATATGGAGGGATTAAAGCAGATATGATATTATCTTAAATGTACACTGACCTTTATTTTACTTGTACACGCAACTGATTTTAGGTTGGTCAAAGCTCAGAAGTCATAGCAATCATTTTCCTGCACCCCGTATATAAATTACCTGCACTCAACTTACGGTAGCCATGTATTATTATATCATCATGAAGTGGTTTTATGTGAAGGCGATTACACGTGCTTCAAAACAATCTTCAACTGTTCTCTCTTGATTGAATTACATATTTGAAACCGATCTTGGTATGGTCACAACAATAGTCATTAGCACGATTGCACTCCGGTCG
Organism: Mercenaria mercenaria; assembly: GCF_021730395.1. Classification (NCBI taxonomy): domain Eukaryota; kingdom Metazoa; phylum Mollusca; class Bivalvia; order Venerida; family Veneridae; genus Mercenaria; species Mercenaria mercenaria. Next base: position 3,391 of record NW_026461617.1, on the reverse strand, counting down.
CCATCCAGACTAACACGGAAAACGTGTTTCGTTTTTTTTTTCCGACCTCTTGTTTCTATGTTAATTTTGATGTATTAATCAAATCGTTCATATGTATGTATACATCGCAACATGTTACCTTAGGTAGTTTAAATACATTGATTACAACTGTATGTAAAAATAAAAATTGGCACTGTTTCATAACACCTTTATTGTGTATTGTACGATAACAATTGTACTTTTAGTTAATGTCTTAAAGTCATATAATTATCGTAACTATTTAATTCAGTAATAGAAAATGGAGCTTGTAACAAAAAAACACTAGGAATCTTCTTAAGTAAAGACTACAATACCAATTCAGCTATTTCTCGTTATTAAAATACGATAAATCCTGATACGGATGGCTTTTAACTCTTCAATCTCCACTCGGACATTTGGGCTGCTCCGTAAACTATCAATCGAAATGGCCATTTTCATCATTATTTTAAATCTAACGACATAGTTTTGACAACAACGGCAGGTAAAATGAAACGAAATTTCAAATCTGATTTTTAGTTTTATTAAGCATATTAACAACGCTGTTCTTCGTTTCACATGACTCGTTTAGTTGATAAAACTGTCAGATAAATAATTTGAACTCGCCTCTTACCATAAGTTTATCAGATAAAACAAATTAATATGGCTCTAGAAGCTACATATTTTTTCGTATGCATTGATTTAATTTAGTTATTTCAAAAATCTGATTTAAATATGAACGTTTTATTTTTATTGTACCAGTTCTTGTGTATATATTACAATATTGCATATAACATAATAATGTAATTTTATTATATGTTATTATATGTTTTCGCACAAATGTTAAGAAACATGTATAAATTATAACACGAATAGTAATACTTGATGCATTTTCATTTTTCGGTTGATACTTTCCCGTTTTCTATAATTGTTTTCGTATTATTATGTAGTAACATTGGGGTCCTTTGACAACAAATGTATCTCACTGCTGAATTCCTGCTTCATCTAAAAGTAAATGAAATCATATCATTACCGCTACAGAAACCACACAATGGCTTATATTTAGTATGGATGACCGAACATCCTTTAAACGGTTTATCAGTTTTGTATAACCCGTTTTTTTCATGTGAACTTTCAAGAAAACAAACGTAGTATTTTAAACATCCAGAGCTTCATCTAGTTTTAGTTGTCTACGTCATAAGCTAACAAATAAGCTGAGAGATTTTCGAAGACGTCGGAAGATGTCATGCAATGCTAATGAAATATGCATGAAGAATACAGCTATATATGGTTCTCAATTAAGATATTACGTTCAATGGCTGTAGATGCGGTTAAGGATATCAGACCCATGACATCCGACAGAAACGAGGCTCTTCCTGACCGAAACCCCAATAAGTACCGGTGAAAATAAAAACAGAAACTTAAACACGGTAAGCAAGCAAATATTTTCCCAATCAGTTCATATTTTCGTCTTCATCAAATTTCACGCAAATTAACTTAGTTTAATACAAATGTTTTGACAAATAAACTAATCGTTTTGTGTTGAAAATAGGGCTAAATATGTGTTATGCGATAAAGTTAATGTTACTCTATAGTTACTGACATAAACATATATTGTGAAAAACATTGCATATATTCACGATTGTGATATAATTCGTTGGCGTTTGTTTTGATAGTTAGCAAAGGTAGATACAGAAGAAAATATTTGATGGAGTAACAATTCAATACACCCGAATAACTACTTTTCAAGCGAATGAAGAACATCAACGTTTGCTAGAAGTTCCACGTTAACCGTTCGTGGTGTTAACAAGCTTCTGCAATAACTAAGTTTAAGTGATGTTGTTGTTTTTTTGTGCGACACTATCTACGAATGGGTTAGGGTGCTATGAAACTGTATATTTATAGAAAACAGGTCATATACTTTGTCTGACAATTAGGTCCTTACATTACAATCAACACAGTATATTGTAACATTACACTGATGTATGCGAGTTGATGTATATTCATTCTCTTCCCGTCTCATTTTTCTGTCTTTCCACTCTATTTTATGTTACATTTTCACATCTTTTGTTTAACAATCACACTGGAACAAGAAAGAATCTATTGCAAAAAGTCATGCAAATCATTGTATAAATTTTAATGTCGCACTTGACGACAGTCAAATGAAGCTCCCTACTCTTTATTGGATCCCTAAACTTCACAAAACTCCATATAAAGCTCGATTCATTGCAAATTCAACCTTATGCACTACAAAAAACATTTCTGTACTTTTTACTTCCTGTTTTACTACAATTAAAGACCACGTACAGAAGTATTGCTCCAAGGTTTATGAGAACTCTGGTGTTAATCTGTTTTGGTCCTTCAAGAACTCTGGAGATGTTATCAAAAAGCTAAAAAGCTAAAAAACAAACACTTCAAATGTCCGATGATAAGTACTTATGATTTTTCTACTCTTTATACTAATTTACCACATGAACTAGTAGCTTTAATTGAGAAAACATTTGGTAGAGAAAACGTTAATTATCTGGCTTGCAATGAAACTAGAGCATTTTTTTCTAACAGTGCATTTAAGGGATACAACTTATGGAGTTGTGATCAGGTTTGTGAAGCTCTAAAGTTTCTACTAGATAATATATTTATCAAATTTGGCAATAAAACTTACAGACAAGTAATTGGTATCCCGATGGAAACCAACTGCGCCCCCCTCATTGCTGATTTATTCTTATTCTGTTATGAACGAGATTTCATGCTTATTTTATCCACTGAGACACAATTTGAAATTATTGAAGCTTTTAATGGAACCTCAAGGTATCTTGATGATATTTTAAATATGGACAACCAATATTTTTCAGAAATGGTGAAATATATTTAACGTAAAGAGTTACAGCTTAACAAGGCTAATACTGCAGATTTAGAAGCGTCATTTCTGTATCTAGATTTAAGAATTGTGAATAATAATCTAGAAACGAAAATATATGATAAAAGGGACGATTTTAATTTTGAAATTGTCAACTTTCCCCATCTTGATGGAGATGCCCCTCGAGCAAAATCATACGGTGTCTATATTTCACAGCTTATTCGTTTTGCAAGAGCTTGCTCAAGGATAGATGATTTTAATGACAGAAATCTTCATATCACCAAGAAATTGTTACAACAGGGTTACCGTTATCATAAGCTACGGAAAGCTTTTAGTAAATTTTACTACAGATCGTCTGAACTATTAGAAAAATACAATACGCCCCTTAAAACACTTTTAAAACTTGGACTTACACCCCCGAAATACTATGGAGATGTAGTTTATAAAATTCGGAAAATTAAACATAACCCTTATTTTAATCAAATTTTTGTAAAATTGGTTAAAACGTTTATCAAAAGAGTATACGATGCAAAAATCGTG